>NC_083342.1:99627466-99936316 GCF_019175385.1 Lycium barbarum
GCTATTGATGATGAGTTTAGAAGAGTTTTTACTCATTATTCTAGTTTGGAAGAACGTGCTACACCAGTTGCTCCACGCCCTACTACTTCTCATAGTAGCAAAAAGGGCTTGTCGGGTTTAAAAGTTTTACATTCACAGCCTACATCTTCTTCTACTGCAAACTTTGATGAATTTAACTTTTATTTGATGCAGCCAAATGTGGAAATCAGCCAACTGGATGAGGTGGACGTCTTAGCATGGTGGAAGAAGTACAAGGCAAGCTATCCGATACTTTCAAGAATGGCTCGAGATATCCTTACGGTTCAAGTATCAACCGTGGCTTCGGAGAGCGCATTTAGCCAAGGAAGACAGCAAATTGGAGACCATAGACATTCATTATCCGGCTTTAGCTTGCAAGTACTAGTGTGCATTCGAGATTAGATTAGATCGGAGTGACGCAACCAAAACTCAGAAGCGGAGCAATGCGAAGAGGAAGAAATTGAAGATTTGATAGCTAGTGGACCGGACCAAATGGAAGACTTTGAAGATATTTTCATGACCGAATATGATGTGGGGGAAATTAACGAAATGGTTCAAAATTGGTGATTTTATTATTCTACTATTTTTGTATAACTCATGTATTATTTGCAAGTTAAAAAAAAATACAACTTGCAAATAAATGTTATCCAAGAATGAATAAAATATATGGCTCATTGAGCTTTCTTCTATTTACTTGTGTTTATATTTTTACTTTTATTAAGTTAGGAATATACCTAAAATATACTAAGAATATACTTAAGTTATATAGTATACTTAAACATATATAAGTATATATAGTATATATAGAAAAAATAGTATATAAGTAAGTATATATAGTATATAGTATATAAGTAAGTATATATAGTATATAGTACATATATACAAGTATATATAGTATATATACTATATATATTAAGTTATACACATATATAAGTAAGTAAGTATACTATATATACTTACTTATATATAGTATATAGTACATATATAGTATATAAGTAAGTATATATAGTATATATACTATATATATTAAGTTATACACATATATAAGTATATATAGTATATAAGTATATATATTATATAAATATATATAGTATATATATTAAGTATATATTGTATATAGTAGATATGTATATATAGTATATATATTAAGTTATACCTATATATATATTAAGCTATCCTATATATAGTATATAGTACATATATATAGTATATATATTAAGTTATACATATATTTAGTATATATATTAAGTTATACATATATATAGTATATATATTAAGTTATACATATATATAAGTATATATTACATAAATATAAGTATATGTAAGTTATACATATATATGTGTACGAAAAACACTATTCTGTATTGCTGACTTGCTGTTAGTCAGTAAATATTTAAACTTTAATTATAAAATTGTATAACATATGTAAATATACCTACAATATACAAATAAATACTATAATATATATATATATAATACAAAAAACAAAAAAAAAAAAAATTTTAACGAATCCAAACCGGACCGGTTCCGGTTTGGACCTTAAAACCGGTTAACCGGAACCGGTTAAACCGGAACCGGTTAGGCGGTTCCGGTTTTGGAACCGGAACCGGCCGGTTTCCTAACCGGTTCCGGTTGGAACCGGTTGACAGGCATAGCCCTAGTCATGGTGGCCGATTGGCTACGAGCACTACTAATATCAGCAAATAATATATTTATAATAATCAAATCAAAGGGTAATCTAACAAAATTTAGCGAAACACATCCTAAAGCCATAGCGGTCGAAGCAATTTCAATGTATTGAATCAACTCATGATTAATCCACATTGTGGAGAATAAGATTTATAGGCCCGCTCTATTTTTTTCAAGAAATACATAAAACAAATTTAAAGAAATTTATGCAGTTGATAATCTTTTAATTTGCGATTGCCAGTCAAAAATAGAATTAGAATGTACTTCAAGAACATATTAAAATTAGAAAATTTACCTCAATTCACAAGCAAATTTATCTCCGAACAGTCAACATTATCAAAAATTCACTATAGAGAATGTAGAATATTGTTCTATGTTTCCATCTTTATCGATCTTGAAGATCCCTAATCAATCAATATACCTACAAGCAAATAAATATCATTATACTTCATGATAGCAAAAAGTTTTCCAAACTAAAAAACAAAGAACAACATATGTAAGAGGAAAAAAAAGTATTTTCGTGCCTTTTTTTTTTTTTTTTGATTTTAGATAGAAGACTCCTAATATGAGCCAACATCAAATAATTATTATTTTTAGTCTTCAACTATAGACTCCTATTATGTTTGCTATCCACGGATACAATATTTAATAGCTAATGTAAATATATTACGGCAGATTTTCTTGCCATAAATAAGGGGCAAATTTTATTTTGCCAAAAATAATAATAATAATATAAGAAAAAAATAGTAAATGACAATTTTGTCTACCGAAGAGTCTTGTAGTGAAGGCCAAAAAGTTCAATCAACATTTCTAAAGTCCTTCATGCTTTTAATATAGTATAATAATTACAACAACAGCAACAAAAAACTCAGTATGATCCCACAAGTGGGGTCTGAGAGGGTAGGATGTACGCAGATCTTACCTCTACCTTTGTGAGGAAGAACGGCTGTTTCCGGTAAACCCTCGGCTCAAAAAAAATACCTGGCACAATAATGTCAGAAAAGAGATAGCAAAATAAAAAGATACAGAAAAAATGTAGTAACAGATAGCAATCTAATGATAATTGTAGTACCAAAAAGAATTAGATTAATTGAGGAAAAAGGCCTTTTTTAATCTTACATTTCATCAAAATCCAGAAAACACTCAATCTTTTTTTTAGACTGGATGGGATGAATGAAAAAATATTTAATCATCCCATATTGAATCTGGAATTTTGGTTCTTCCCAGAATTTATACTGCTTTATAATGTATATAAAATTAAATTGTGGATTATAAAGCAGATTACTTTTCCATTATCTGATGTTTGTCAAGAGTTTTTTCATGTGAATGCTGACTACACTTTTTTGGTTTAGCTCTAATCAATCTTGTGTCTGAGAACAATTTATATTTTGTATATTTATTGTTATTTTTGGGGCAATTTGCAGGATTATCCTTCGTTGGGGTGGTCTTTAATTTTTAGCCCTCAAATTTGTGATCTTAACTTTTGCCTTTCAGGTAGAATTTGCAAATTCTGTCCTGCGTTTTTTTTTTTTGGGAAAATAACATAGGGTACCTACTTAAGACTATTTATTACAAAATATATAGATAGTTTTCCTTATTGACAAAACATAACGATATTTTACGAAACATGACGAATTTTCATATATTTTTCGTTTTTAATTTTTTTTGAGAAAATAATTTAAAAAAATATATATTTTAAGAAAAAAATTATTTTTTTAAAAATATATTTTTTATATTTTTTTAAATTTTTTTTGCTCAAAGGCTTAAAAAATTACCTCAAATTTTTATGTATGAAAGTTGTATGAAATGTGTATGTGTAAGCGAAATTTTTAATATAGTTTTCATACACAAAATTGTGAGTGAAAACTTTAAGCTTTGAATATTGTATGAAAGTTGTTATAATGTTGTTGTTGTAGTTATATTAATTTCTAGAAACCTAATATGAACTTTATATATGAAAAATGTGAATGAAATTCTAAGTTTTGAGAGAGATATACACATTTCATACCATTCTCATACATAAAATTTTGCACGTAATGTTTAAGCCTTGATCAAGATATACACATTTCATACGTTTTTCATATACAAAATTTGAGCGAACTTTTTAAGCCTTGAGCAAGATATACACATTTCATACACAAAAACTTGAGCGATTATTTTAAGTCTTGAATGTTGTATCAAAGTTGTACACAATGTTGTTGTAGTTGTATTAATTTATCCTAAGCCTTGAGCGAGATACAAATTTCATACCGTTTTCATACACATAATTTTGAGCGGATTTTTTAAGCCTTGAATGAGATATACACATTTCATGCATTTTTCATACCGTTTTCATACACTAAGTTTTGAGCGAACTTTTTAAGCCTTGAGCGAAACATACAGATTTCATACATAAATTTTTGAACTAAAAAGTATTTAATTTTTTTTTTTTTTTATTTTTTTTTATTTTTTATAAAAAGTATGTTTTATATAGGGTTTGTAATGTTATGTTTTGTAAATACAAAGCTATCGTCACGTTTTGTAAATATTTCTCCTTAATATATATATATATATATATATATATATATATATATATATATATATATATATACACGTACTTTACCTTTTTTTTTTTTTTTTTTTCTGAGCTGGGGTACGAACCCCACAATCTCGGGGTATTAGGTGAAGGGCAAAACTTAAAGACTACCAATTTGAAGGGAAAAAAATTAAAGACCACCCCAAATGAAGGACAATCCGCGCAAAAATAAAGTTATTTTTGTCATGTTTCGTTTTAGAAAAATTTCACATACATACGGCCCAAACCAAAACTTTACAACCATTGTAGCCCAATTAATTCTTACAATTAAATTGGCCCAAAGCATCTGATTATAGCCTAAGACATTCAGAAATCAATTTACACATTAGCTTGCAGCTAAATTGGTGAACTATGTGGTTCATATTTTTTATGCACTTTAATAGATAAGGCTAATCATTCAAATAGTAAAAACATGATGTATAACAGTGTATATACACTTTTACAATAATATTCAATATATATACACCACTATACACTATTATACATTATATATACTTTATATGTACATTAGATTTACACTATTCAACGAGCTGGACTAAATTTCAATCCCAAAGCACTTCAAATCTCATCAAAACAGCCCCAAATTTTAGATATGAACTCCTCTCATTCTCGGTCATTTGATATATCATCCACTCAAGACGAAGCTCGTTTGCCAAAACTTGAATTTCAAACTTGAGCCCCGAGCTCCTTCAATGGCTTCCCCGAGATAGAATTCCGGTCCAAATCACTTCAAATCTCACCAAAATAGTCCCAAATTTTAGATATAAATTCCTCTCAACGTTCTCAATCTTTTGAGATATCATCCACTCAAAACGGAGCTCATTTACGGAAACCCAAATTTCTAACTTGAGCTCAGTGGCTTCCCATAGTGTTTTCTACTACTCTCTTAACATTTCTCTGTTTTCAATCAGTGAATAAACACGTGTTCAAGCTTCAAATAATATTCTTATTGTTAGATATTGGGCTTGGGTCATGGGTCACCCAGTTGGACAGACCCGACCCGATTAGGAGGAAAAGATAAGAAGAGTTTAAGTGGGAAGTTACCACTCCTCTTAGGATAACTTACAGATTATTAACGTGGAGTATGTGGGGAAGTTAATTAACTTCTTCTCCACTTCCCCTTTTTCAAAAGAAACAAACGTGGTTTTCTTTTTTAAGAAGACAAAACAAAAAAAATTCTTCCTTCCTCTAATTATTTCTCCAACAACACACAAGACTTCTAGTTTGTGATATCAGTGTTCTATTTTCTAATGAAGTAGAATTGGTTTGGAGCAATTCTTCAACAAAGGTTCTGATAATATTTTGCTGCCGTTAACGGGTACACGATTTTTGTTCCTATTACTAATTACTAACAATGGTATCAAAGCCAGTTTGTGTGTTCTGTTGATTGAATACACAGTTAAATATTAGCATATTATCTGGGTTTGTGAATCTGTTCATTGTTGTTGCAATTTTTTTTTTTGAAATCGAGCTCTGAAACAGAAAGATTATTGTGCCAAAATCCTTCTCTGGATGAAAATTATAATATTTTTTTTTTCTTTCTCGTGTTCCCTTTTTTTTTTTTTTGGAGTAGTGCTCTATTTGTAACCTTTTGTTTAGAATGTCGTTGTATTGCGTTACAAGAGGACTGTTCTCTATTCTTTTAAAGGCTAAAGAAAAAAAAATAGTAACTTCAATTTGTTTAAAGGAGGCAGTAAATAATTGCAAGGTTATATGATTGCCATGTCCGTGTTTAAGTTCTTAATGGGCTTGGTAATTACCACTTGAAATAGGGAAACCCAAATGAAGTCCCAATTTTTTTTAGATTCGTGGCATTTTTTTTTATAATACTTGGTCTCTTTTCTTTATGATTTACTTTGGTGAAACCTTTACAGAAAGGTCAGCAACATGGTATTTTTTTTTATGGGATCATGTTAACTGTTAACTTTTTTTTTTTTTTGGAGTAAATGTTGGAGTAGATGATGGTGTCTGTTTTTTTTCTTCTTCAAAATTTAACGCATCAAGGCATCTCTTTTAGTGACAAACATACTGTGTGTTTCTTACTAAAGAAACTAGAATGATACTTAGAAAATTATGTTAATAGTTGATACCCTGCGTAGAAAAACAATTGAAAAACTGCATTCCGTAATTTAATTTTTGGAATTTTTTTGTTATGAATTATAATTTTTGTATATATTTTCAGAATGTACTCGTTATAGGTTTTCCGTTGATATATTACTCATTAAAAACGGATTTAAAACGAGTGAGTTATGATTTTTTGAATATAAGCCGAAAATTGTGATAGTTTTTTTTTTTTTTTTTTGAAAAACTGCATTCTGTAATTTAATTTCTGGAAATTGCTTGTTAAGAATTACAATGTGCGATATATATTTTCAGAATCTACTCGTTACAAGCTTTCCGTTGATATATTACCCATTAAAAAAGGATTTAAAACGAGTGAGTTATGAAGTGTTGAAGTCATGTTAAGTAAATAAAATAAAAAGTAATTTTTTTAATAACCTCCTAATAGCCACGCCATTATATTGGTATATGATGCTTAAACGTATTTTTTGTCTTCTACGAGTAATGTGGCATGTGTTGTCATATTGAATGGTATGTCCATTCTTATTGTTTCATTGTTCCCATTTCAGACATGGCTGGACAGGGACAAGCTCGAAGTACTCCAAGTGGGAGTTCCTAAAATCGAGCAAGGAGACAATGTAGAAGAGTATGTCGTCGTAGGACACATTTCCGTGGGCGTGAAGTCATAAGGAATAATGTTCCGAGGGTGACACAAAATCTACTAAGGGATCAAAGGGCTATACGAAGGGAAGGAGAGAAGAAATTCAAAGAGTTTAAAGCTTTTAAGATGTCTCCTAATACTTCAATGCCTGAACATATTGAACTTTTTCAGTTGAAACGAGAAGAACTGCTGGCTAATTTTATTGAAATCTCGGATTGGGAAGCTTTAGCAATTTTAGTAGATTCCCTCCGACAGCCTTGGAGTGGTATTTTAGTTAATATTTATCACGATTTCTTTCCAAGTCAACCTTTTGAGGTGTATGTTCAAGAACTTGAAGTCGAGTGGGAGATTATGAACTTGTAATTTGAATTGTGAATTTCTTTTCAATATATGGTTATGTTGTTTAAGTTTCTTTTATATCCCGTTTATTTATTTATTTTAAATGGGTTGAGACTTAATTGAAAGTTATTAAATAAAATTCAAGCTAAGATTTTTTTTCCATTTTTGATTAAACGTTTAGACTGTAGATGGTGATCGGAAACTTTGTGACCTTTCGATTTTACACTAAATGTGAAGTCATTTATGGGAATTAATTTGCTTGAGTGTGAATATCACATGCATAAATTTGTTAAAGTAAATATTGATGAGCATAAGCTTGCTTAATTGTCTCAATCAACATATATGACATATAAGAGCATCATTGCTCACTTAAACAGAGGTGAAAAACTGAATGACGAGAATTACGACATTTGGAGTCGTAAAATGTGGTATGTACTAGAAGAGCAAGATGCTCTGGAAGGTATTAACCATGTTTTGGTTCACCCAGAAGAGGGTAACACTGCCCAGCACAGAAGAGGTCTTGAAACTTACAATGCGTGGAAAAAGAAAGATTCTACTGGACGTGGAATTATTGTGAGTTCTGTGGTTGATGATCTCATTCACGAATGTGAAGAATACCCTACTGCTCATGCTATGTGGACACACTTACCAGAGACTTATGGGGGTACCATTGTGACCCGCCTTAGACAGTTGACTATCAAATTTGACACTTACAAGAAGCGTCATGATCACAATGTCAAGCAACATCTTAGGGTGATGTCTAACATGATTGCTCAACTCAAAAGTGTTGGTCATGTTCTCTCTGATAAGCATCAGGTTCAGCAGTGATCCGGTCTCTTCCCAATAGTTGGGAACATTTGAAGGTTAACTTAACCCATAATGATAGCATCAAAACTTTTTCTGATGTTGCCCGTCATGTCGAGCTTGAAGACGAGCATCTTGGTGCTGCTAAAACTGTATCTAATGCCTATGTGGCAGAATCCAGTGGCAAAACGTCTTTAGGATTCAAACGCAAGAAGAATTAGAAAAATGACGAAAAGGGTAAGGAGACCGGAGAAGGACCCTCCAAGAAAAGGAACAAGCTAAATCCCAAGAAAGGAAAACGTTTTTTCAAGAAGAAAGACAAGAGTAAGATGAAGTGCTACAACTGCCATGTTCCAGGGCATTTTGCTCATGAGTGTCCCGAGCCGAATCAAAACGCATCTCTAAGTGCTACATATGTTTCTAGCACTGTTTTACTAACTGAATCTTATCCTGTGTGGATTGTAGACTCAGGGGCCACCGACCATGTAAGTCGCGATAGAGAAATGTTTGTGGAGTTTCGTCGGGTCTCACCTGGATCAAAGTGGATATATGTAGGAAATAATGCAAAGCTTGAAGTCAAAGGGATAGGCACTAGCAAAATGGACTTGCGTGGTGGCCGAACTTTGATGTTGCATGACGTCCTATATGCTCCAGAGACCCGATTAGGAGGAAAAGATAAGAAGAGTTTAAGTGAGAAGTTACCACTCCTCTTAGGATAACTTACAGACTATTAACGTGGAGTGTGTGGGGAAGTTAATTAACTTCTTCTCCTCTTCCCCTCTTTCAAAAGAAACAGTCGTGGTTTTCTTTTTTAAGAAGACAAAACAAAAAAAATTCTTCCTTCCTCTAATTATTTCTCCAACAACACGCAAGACTTTTAGTTTGTGATATTAGTGTTCTATTTCCTAGTGAAGTAGAATTGGCTTGGAGCAATTCTTCAACGAAGGTTTTGATAATTTTTCGCTGCTATTAACAGGTACACGATTCTAATTCCCGTTACGAATTACTAAAACTTATGATTGCACCTCTAGTAAAGTGGTGATTATATAGTAGTATTGCTACTGCTGGATTATGTTATCTTGTCCTTCAGAGTGTTCGCATAAGCTAGATCTACCTGTTTCCAAGGCCTTCCTCGACCTTTATATACAATAAACTATAACAGTAGTATATTTTGAATACAATTAAACGTGGCATATGAAACAATATACATGGTGTATTGTGATTTGTGAATATTATTTAACACATCAGTATTCAAAGTTCATTAAGATTCAATAATAATCACGGTATACCACACAATATACTGTGATTTAATACTAGTAAACGTGGTTTCTCGTACAATATATATACTAGGTATATTGTGAATATCATTGAACATACCATTAGCCGCAATGCAATATACAATGAGCCAACAATAATCATGATATGCTACACAATATTCTTCTCCTCCTTCTCCTTCTGCTCCTCCTTCTTTTGCTGGTTCAGTTCGGCTTCTGGAATTAGGTGATATTTTTATCCAAATAATCTTCATTAAACTTAAACTAAGGTTATTCACTCAATTTAGTTTATGGGAACAAAAGTTCAAGATCAAGGCCTATTGGCAGGTGGATCTAGCATATGAGTTACAGGTTCACGTGAACCCAATAATTTATGTTCAGACCATGTATACATATTAAGAAGTTTACTAAATATTTGTAAATACCTTTAATATGAACCCAGTTATTATTGTATATTAACTTCATGTTATTGTAAGTAATCTGAATCCACCTCTGTGACTATTGAGTTCATTCCTATAAATCACCTTTTCTGCTATTATCTGTTATTTCATGTGCTTTGATTATCCTATCTTATCTGTGTTGCTTGCGTTATTTCATTTTCATATCGCTTTGAATCTCTTAGCCTTATCTGACCTCTTTTTATGCTTTTTTTTTTATTGAGTCGAGGGTCTTTCGGAAACAGCCGTCCTACCTTGGTAGGAGTAAGGTCTGCGTACACTCTACCCTCCCCAGACCCCACGTTGTGGGATTTCATTGGGTTGTTGTTGTTGTTGTCGTCGTCGTCGTCGTCCTATAAATCACCTTCACAAAAGGGATACCGGCTGAAATCATTTGCTTATCCTTACAATTGGATTAAGCGCATCGGCTAATTAATCGACATCTTCTCTCCTTTGAAAGCCGTCGATTAATATGGTTATGAAAAAGATATAATTTCATTGTAAATTAGGAAAATCACAAAAGAATCGAAATAATGAACAACAATACTCTTTTTTAACATTTCCATTACTTGAATATATAGGTTGTTTTTCTTATCAAGAACGAAGAGAAATAATCAAACGATAAACTCCTAATTATTGTAAGAGGCAACACAAAAGCTGAAGAAAAAAGACAAATTGAATTTTTAGTTGCTTTAATTCTGATCCCCGTTGATCCTTAGTTTTAATAGTTATGAAGGCCAGAGAATAAAATGTGTTTATTAGTATGGAGGAAAACGTTTATTTTAGGAAACCAATTTCTAGACCATTTCAGACATAGAGCTGTCGATATGGGCCGACCCAATTCAGCCCGTGATTTGATAGAGTTGAGCTTAAATTTTTGGAGCCCATTTAAGAACGAAGCTTTTTAGCCCGGCCCAAACAAGCCTGCTAGCTCGTGGGCTTGAGCGAGCATGGGTTGGGCCGGCCCGTGGGACTAATAAAAATATTTAATTAAAAAAAAAAGTGAAGATGTTAAGACAACTTTGTTACAAGCAGATTCATATGTGCTTGATGAAGATGATGTGCTAGTATTGGATACGTCATAAGTGTCATGAAAGTTTTTTTGAGAAGTTTATTTTTACTTTAAATGGATGGAATATTGTCATTTTCTTTTGTTATTAATATCTCTATTTGGTTAGAGTGATTTCAGTTATTAATGTGTTAAGTGTTAACAATGTCAAAAGTTATTCAGTTTCGAAGAAGGTTTGGTCCTCCAAGATCATTTTCTGGTTCAATTGTACCTAAAATATTTGCATAGAATGACAGAGATTTCATACCGAAGTCATACATTCAAATATTGACTTGAACCAAACTTAATAAGTATTATTAGAATCATTTTATTTGTGGATTTTAGACTTGGTTAACAATTGGTAACACCATGTAATATTGTCTTGTAAATATTTATGTTAGCATTTTTAAATTAGAATTTTAACTTAAAGAATTATGAAAAGTATTTTTTAAAAAGGTAGGCTGGCCCGACCAGGACCGCAGCCCACGTAGTGATGGGTTGGGCTTGCTGTTTTAAGGCCCATCAAAATGGTGGGCCAGCCCGACCTGACCCGTCAAATTCCAAAGGCCTCATGGGATAGCCCCGATGGGCTGGGTCAACCCGTTTTGACAGCTCTAATTTCAATGTTTGGTTAGATGTAAAAGTATGTAACGTATGGTAATTGTACATGGGTGTTCACAGTTTGGTTAAAAACCGACCCGAATCTCAAACCGAACCAAATCAATTAAATAAACTGATATTTGTTTGGGCTTGGTTTGGTTTGATTTCAAATTTTACAAAACTGATAATATTTAGTTTGGTTTGATTTTATTAAAAATAACCGAAGATTAAACCGAACCAAACCGATAAAAATAATATACACAATTTTATATATACAATATATTAATTTTTAAAAATAATTTTAAATACTTTATTTACTTTTGCATCAAAATTTTCTTTATCTCTATTAGCTAGACTAATGAACTTTACACTTAAGCCCATTTCTTAAAAGAATAATTCATGAATTTAGACTCATTTATCAAAGAAAAAACTATGAGATTTACCTAAAAAAAGTTCTATGTCTTATAAACTTTGTTCACTCGATTAAGCTTATAAATCTTCAGATATTTTCTCCATAATCAAAGAAAATTACAACTTCCACAATAAAAGGATAATAATGAATTATAAGTTGAAAAAGGATGGAAAAGTCTTTCCTAATCATAGAAAAAAAAATGAAAGAGAGAAATGACATTAGATTTCTTAAAAATCGAATCAAACCGACGACAACCAAACCGATGGTTATCTATTATATTTGATTTGGTTTGGTTTTAATAATTAAAAAACCGATTAAGTTGATTTGATTTTAATTTTGATCAAAATTCGACCCAAACCGACCCATAAATACCCTAATTGTACATGGCGAAATATATGTGACGACATAACAATAGCATTTCGTTATTATATTAGGAGTATTCAAAGTTGACAAGAGATTGAATAAGATAGGATTATAATATAGTAAAATAACTTCCACTCATATGTGTCGAAAGTCATTTTTCCATTTTGATTGAGGACATTCTTTATATGTCTTGAGAAAATATTTCATGTCATACCAAATAGATTACTCCCCGTTTCAAAATGTTTGTCTTACTTTTCTTATTAGTCCGTTTAAAAAAAAATATCTCTTTCCTTTGTTTGGCAACTTTTTGATTCCAACTTTCCACATGACATGTTTGAGACCACAAGATTAAATGATATTTTGGTACATTCCACATATCTTTAGTTAACAACCACAAGATTCAAAAGTCTTCTTTACTTTTTTAAATTCCGTGTCAAGTCAAAATCAGACAAACAGTTTGAAACAGATGGAGTAATATTTTAAGTTTACAAATTATGAAATACTTATTGCAGTACTAGTTATTAATAAGAAAATTAGAACTTGGACTAGTGGTCTAAGCTAATCACACGTTGGATTGATCAAGATGATGTATGATAATGGCTTCGAGTAACAAAATTTGTAAATACTTGATTAACTCATTAAAATATTTGCATTTTCAATTATTGTACATTTCACTTCTATTATTATGTTAGTTGAGTGCATCATTATATTTTCCACTTGCAAGCCAACCATACAAACACAAACTTTTATTGAGTAACTAGTGGTAGTTATTTTCTCCGGCGCAAATTCTAGCTAGAGATATTTGCATGGAGCTTAATGATTAGTTTGTCTTAGTGCATCAAAGATAGAAAACTAAGCATGATAAGGCAAAATAAGGAAAAAAAAAGGAACCATTTCTAACCCCAAAAAAAGTAAAATTGAAATGACAAGAAGCACTGTTAGAATTTTTGAAATGAATAAACGTGGGTCATTACGAATCAACATAAGGTGGAGCCAAACTAATAAATGACCCTTCAATAAACTAAAAGAAGATATGAACATAATAATGCTCCTGAAGCAATTAAAATATATTATCTTGAGGTGGGTTTCAAAAGCTATATAATATTTTTATAGTAACTTTCTTTGATTCTATATTCAAAGTTTTAAGCTGTTTTTCAACACTTGCATTGACTTGCTCATGATTTCTTTTCCTTTTGGAGTTTCTTTTTAAGTGAATTTAGCAATGGATTCCTCAAAGATAAACTTCACTAATGATCATAAAAAAAAAAGTCATTGCTGAAATGACTTATGCTTTTAAAGGCTGAATCTTTCAATTTCTTTCTCATTATACTTTCACTCTCCTGCTACTAAGTTGCTAGAGGCGCAGCCATGCGATAGAAAGTAGTAGCTTTTTAATTAGAATTATATGTATATACCTTGTGTTTGTTCTCCTTCCTAAAATTTATTTATAATCTATTTCTATGATGCTATATTGATCATTTGATGCTGTAGTTATGCCGGCGTTAGATAAGTTAATAAATTACATATGACTGTTTGCAATAAATTATAATAAAATAATCATTTCATAATCTAGCGAGCTAATGCAAATTGCTTTAAACAAGTTAATTTGATAATTCTCTAAAAAGGTTTGACCTAGATTTCCTCATTATTTTCATGTATGATTACTAAATTTTACAAATTATAATATCAAACTCACAAAATCGTTTTTATTACATTAAAATAATTGTTCTTTGCTTATGTAAATTGCTAAAAAAATATAAACGGCCAAAGAATTAATTTTTTCGTACTGAATTATGACATGTGTGATTTTTCACTATGTAAGTTTCATCATAAAATAAAAAAATGACCATGTAAAAATGTTAACTACTCATATTTTTAACAAAAGAAAAGCAAAAGAACATTTAAATAATATAAAATAAAATAAAATACTGCCACGAGCCAAATCACGGGTCATGATGGCACCTACACTATCCCCTGGTAGGCGAACCATCCCCAACTGCATTTATTTCGTTCAAACATAAGATGCGAAAACTGCATTTACTTCGTTCAAACATAAGATGGAATATCACGTATTGTGGCAATGAAACTCAAACAATTGTTGTCAATCATTAATTGAGCCTCCATGAAAGATATGAGGTTCCCCTCCGGTTCACCTTCACCCCCTTCCAAGTTACCTTAGGCCCTCCTGGAGCCCTGATCATCACAGTCTTGACATAACAATTCAGATTTGCATGACGAGATGTCACCTAATCCATACCAACAATAATGTCAAAATTCATCATCTTCAGGATCATAAGATCAATTGTGCACTCTATATTCTGAATAGTGAGTATGCAACCGCGATAGACTCTATCAACTATAACAAACTTCCCAACTGAGAGCTGGGGCATCAAATGGAACATCAAACATAACAAGATCTCAATTTACTTATGTGTGTATTCATTTAAGATGTATTCCAATATATATATATATATATATATATATATATATATATATATATATATATATATATATATATATATATATATATATATATATATATATATATATGTGCTTGACACTATTTTCAAGCAAGTCGCTTATAATCAAGCATCAAGCTAGCTTTTCTTGAGTGAATGTACATCACTAATAAATTGATTGATTTGATTGGACTTACTAATGGGTCTTACCTTATTTGGTTGATAAATCTTGGTGAACTATAAACTCTTATCTTTGAAAAGGAAAAGAGGAAGAAAAATAAAATCAGGCTCTTTTCCATTAGATCATATTAGTTTGCTATGCACTTGTGAATATTCAATGCTATGGAGAGATGATTCAAGGGGCTAGCCCGAGCTGATTAGACAACATTAATATGGTGGAAGAAAAAACTTTTGGTATTTCACACTTTCTGTTCAAGTGGTGTTTTTTTAGGTTTTGTTTGTTGCTTCCACTAGTGCTAGAGAAATTAATCATTTATAATATTAAATTGAGACGAGTTTAAATACAATGAAAAGAACAATGAAGATTCATATAGCCGATTACAACTTGTTTAATTAAGATTAGCACATAATAATAGTTATTTTTCGTTCATTGCATTACAAACCATAACTTTATTGTCTCATGCATACTTTTACTTTCCACAATATCTACTTATGTACCATAAGCTGTGCGTGAAGCGTATTTATCACTTATTGCTATATATATATATATATATATATATATATATATATATATATCACTTAGCCAATATACAATTGTATCCAAGGATCTCAAGAAGCCGTTTTCTGTAAATTTGATAAATATTCTCAAAGTTTGACTTTTGTGTCAAAGATTATTTTACTTTTATTTTGTGATGAACGTACATAAAAATCTTTTTCGGATTTGTCAATTATCATTGAATTCATTTATTTCTCTATTTTGGTGCATGTTGTTCTTGTAACATCATCGCGCATGTACAAGGACTATTAACCACGGTCTAACTTTTATTTTATAAAAGAAGTGATCATTTCCACATAATCATGGGTCATGATTAGAAAAAAACAAGGAAGAAATAAATAATTTGGCAGCAACTTGGTACATCAGTCTGGGATAGCATTGACGTATCTTCTTCAAATGATTGTAATGATAAATTATAAGTCAATTTTCTTCTCAGTGCAACAACCTTTTGGAAGTTTAGTGATATTATGCTAATCATTTTTTGTCTTTGGGTCTTTTTAGCCAAACACTTTTAACTTACAATCTCCCAATAACATGAGGGAGAATGAGATGTCATGGCACACACATGATATATGATATATATTATAGAGGAATCTATACCGGCAGGCCACTTAATTCAATCAAGTTCTTGAAGAATGAAGGGGAGAGGTACCTGCCTTTTTTGGGAAGCATTCTTCTTTATGAGCTTAATATATTCCACATTCTATCAAAATAAAAGTGATCAGAACCGAAAGCTACATCACAAAGGAAAAAGAGAAAAACGTATATTATTCGGGGAAAAATGTAATTAAAGAACTTATATGTCCGTACAACCAGCAGGTAGCATATTCATGGACAGTTCAATAAGAAACTTCCTCTAGGGCCCCTAAGTTTTTTTCTCTTTAGTTGTGATTATTAGAGCTTAAGGCCTCTTGGTCAATTTAAGTTGGTTTTATGATAGAATTTTGTTATGTATACCGACCTGCATAAATTCGATAGTCAGATAAAATAGGGGAATAAAGCCATTGCAGAATCCAAATCTTGTTCCTTTTTCAAATGTAGGAGTGAATAGTACACTTTTGTAAGTTTAAATTTGATAAATTAATAATGAATTGTATTCAATTTGTTTGCTCCACCATTTATTACTATTTCACTTACTAACATACTGCTAAATTAAGCTACAAACTTAAATAGGATGGAACAGAATAACAAAGAGGGAGAAAACGAATTGCCGAGATTGTCGAAAAATAAGAGAAAAAAATTACAGAGTAAAAATATACTCAATCATCATTCGTTAATATCAGAAGTCTCCAATTCGAATCTTGGTAATAGAGATATTTTTCATAGAGAGCACTTCCCCTTAAATGAGTCCTACATGACGCGAATCCGATTTAATTTGGACAATATGTTCCGAAAATCAAGTGGTTAAATAAAAAAAAAAACAACTCCCCTGAATTCAGATTCCAAAGTTCATTCACCATTTTCTGAAATATTATGGCCAATGTTCCCATTCCTTTTATCAGAAAAAAAGAATTCTTCATCTTCCCATTTATCTAATGCCATGTAATGACTATCCCATTCCTATCGTTAGCAATAGTAAAGTAAAAGAACATGCAAATGTTCTATGGAACACTTTCATCTTTTAAATTTCCAAAAATTCCAGATCAAATAGCTGGTTCGAGCTAAAAACCAGGTAATTGTAGCAGAAGTGGACCAATTTTACTTGAATTTAGTAGTTAGAGTTTATTGCCATAACCAAATGTATAGTTGAGTGATTTTTTCAAAACATGTTTATGCTAAGTTCGTATGTTACCACAAAAGAATACTTAGTGTGGTGGAATTTGCTTCACACCCCTTGATTTAATATGATCTGTTTCAGCATCTGACTGTCAGCATCATCTATGTTATTATAGGAAAATTTTGGTACCTAATTTATTGTTTGGTTGTCTTATTCTCGTATCCGGTAAAAATTGGATTTATGCTAGACCGGTGAGACCGGGAATCGAGGGAGGGAAGAAAGAAACAAGCACGAGCATAAAAATTTTCTTTCGGACCAGAGGTATTGCACTAGAAGTGGTTGATCAGAAGAAAGCGAAGGAAATCGTTTGGTCCGGTTTCTCCATGGCTGAATTGATCGTGGCCGTTAGTCCGGTTTCTCCATGGCCGAGTTGATCGTGGCCGTTAGTCCGGTTTCTCCATGGCCGAGTTGATCGTGGCCGTTAGTCCGGGTGATCATTTATAAAATTGTCACGTGTCAAGACCGTTCTGCCACATTGTACTGCCATATCCTTTTAAGGTTTTCTTTATTCTAAAGGGGCTTTATGTTGTAGGCAAGGCCCATAAGGCTATAAATAGGAGGCATTTCCTTACTTTTAAGGGTTAGCTTTTTCAAGATCAAGAACATTGTAATAGAAAAGATATATATTGAAGCTCTCTCTCTCTCTCTCTCTCTTTTAGTCCGAATCTGTGGTGTTCTTAGCTTTGCCTATTCATTCAATACAACTTAACTCAATGATCAACATCAACATATTTATTCAAGGCGATAACACATATACTAATACATATATTCTATAGCATACGAATCCACACATATTCCACATCCACTCAAAATAGATTAAAGTTTATCCACATATCCTGCACCTCACTTATAAATTCGATTGATTACCTAAATTCGGGGTAAACAGTTTGGCGCCCACCGTGGGGCTAGGATAATAGTGGTCTTTGATCTTAGTTTCTATCTCTTACCCGTTAGGATTGAAAAAAATCTTTTGTTCGTCTCTGTGAAAACGGACCAAATGGCAAACAGTGAACAATCTGGTCACGTCAACAACAACGAGATTGTGGCCGAAAATGAAAACAGTGGGCCACGGGGATTACCAACAGATCCCATTGACCCAAACCCCGTTAATTCGAGGGAGGGCCTCAACCGGCAAAACACCATGAATCAGGAGAATGCCGCCTCGCCGGCCACCGATCCCTTAAATATTCACAATTCAATTACTTTGTCCCGGACACAAGGCCGGAAAGTGCCGGATACCCCGGATGATATTAACTTACGTTTAATTTTTGAAATGTTGCAGGGACAGAGGGCAGCTATTGCCGAACAAGGAGTCGCAATAGCCCAGTTGCAAAGCAAAACTGATGAAACGGTCCCAGAAAGGACGAAAGGTGTTGCCGAACCTAGAAGGGACGAGACACGGATGGTCGAGAGTAATGGGTCCGGAGCTGCTTCATCCACCGAAGTTTTGAGAATCCTCGAAACATTGGCGAAGCGGGTAGACTCGACTGAGAAGAGGGTAGAAACATATAACTCTCGGGTGGACCAGATCCCGAGGGCTCCGCCTATTCTGAAAGGACCGAATTCGAAGAGGTACATTCAAAGGCCTTTTCCTCCGAGTGCGGCTCCGAAATTGATCCCGAAGAGGTTCAAAATGTCGGATAGCCAGAAATATGACGGCACAACGGACCCTCAGGAACACGTGACTTCATACACCTGTGCCATAAAAGACAATGATGTTAAAGAGGATGAAATTGAATCCGTGTTGTTGAAAAAGTTTGGGGAAACTCTATCGAAGGAAGCATTGACTTGGTACGACCATCTGCCCGAGCACTCAATCACTTCTTTCGAAATGCTCGCGGATGCATTCATAAAAACTCATGCCGGTGCCAAAAAGGTGCAGGCCCGTAAGGCGGATATTTTCCGTATAACCCAAAGGGATGATGAGTTATTGCGTGAATTTGTCAACCGATTCCAAAGGGAACGGGTGGAGCTCCTTCCGGTTCCGGAGGAATTGGCTGCACAAGCTTTTACCAAAGGGCTTAATCCTCGGAGCTCGACGGCCTTGTTCAAACTAAAGGAAAACTTGCTGGAATACGAGGCTGTGACCTAGGCGGATATCCATAACAGATACAAATCAAAGATTCGGGTAGAGGATGACCAACTCGAACTTCCCCCGGGGCCCGTAAATATGAACAAAAGCTCTGAGAGATCGAGAAAAAATTACGATTCGGAGTCAAGACCATCGAGGGAAAGATATCGGCCATACTCTCATTCAGAAAGGCCAAGCTTCAGGTTGGAAAAATCTAGGGTTGGCCCGAGCCAAGCTTCCGGTCGGGGTGATAAACGTACCGAGCGCCAGTCAAACTGTCGAGGTCTCTCATTTAGGAGTGATATTGGAAGCTCGGCCAGCAACAAAGACTTGTCAAGGTTATCGGAGTACAACTTCAACGTCAACACTTCGGACCTCGTCTCGGCTATTGGCCGTATCGCAGAAGAAAGATGGCCGAGACCGCTAAGGTCAGACCCGGGCCAACGGGACCCGAGCGTGATGTATGAATATCATGGAACCCATGGGCACAGAACTGAGGACTGTCGCCAACTAAGAGAGGAGGTGGTTCGGTTACTGAAGAATGGCCACCTTCGAGAATTGCTAAGTGAACGAGCTAAAGACCACTACAAGGAAAGGGAATCTCATAAACGGGCCGAACCAGTGGAACCTCAGCATATAATCAACATGATAATTGGGGGAACCGATACCCCTCGAGGGCCGGTGATGAAACGGATGAAGGTTTCCATTGTGCGTGAGAAGCGCAACCGGGATTATGTACCAGAGCGTTCCATCTCTTTCAACAACGGGGATGCAGAAGGCATCATTCAACCGCACAATGATGCATTGGTAATCTCTATTCTTATTTTTAAATCGCAAGTTAAACGTATTTTGATTGACCCAGGTAGCTCGGCCAACATTATCCGGTGGAGAGTGGTTGAATAGCTAAGGCTACTCTACCAGATCGTACCGGTAGCCCGAGTGCTCAGCGGGTTCAATATGGCAAGTGAAACCACGAAGGGGGAGATTTCTTTGCCGGTCAACATTGACAGCACTATTCAGCAAACAGTATTCTATGTAATCGAAGGAGATATGAACTATAATGCATTGCTGGGTAGACCTTGGATACATAGTATGAGGGCTGTGCCATCGACATTACATCAGCTGCTGAAATTCTCGACCCCGGAGAGGATAAAAACCATCCGAGGTGAACAGCCCGCTGCAAGGGAGATGTTCGCTGTCGAGGAAGCGTCACCCCTTCCCAAAAAATCGGATAAAAAAGAAGATGAGTCAACCGGGGGTAAGGACTCTAAATAGCAACTAAACTACACGGGTTCGACAACGGAGCAGAAGAGGTTGGACCCGGGGTATGAAGAGGATGATTTCGGTGTACCCAGATCATTCGTCTTGCCGGATGACTCGGATGCAACCAAGTCAACAGTAGAGGAGTTGGAGCAAATCATCTTGTTCGAATATCTAACGGATAGAAAGGTATACTTGGGCACGAGGTTAAACTCGGAGCTCAGGAACAAGTTAATTAAATTTCTTCAAGCTAATGTCGATTGCTTCGCATGGTCCCATATAGATATGACAGGTGTGCCACTGGAAGTAACAACTCACAAGCTCAGCCTCGACGGGAGGTTCCCCCCGGTGAAGCAGAAGAGAAGGCCCATGGCAGAGGCAAAACACGCCTTCGTAAAGGATGAGGTAACAAAGCTTTTGAAAATAGGCTCTATCCGGGAGGGAAAATACTCGGACTGGCTAGCTAACGTAGTAGTGGTGCCTAAAAAAGCTAATAAATTTTGAATGTGCGTTGACTATAAGGATCTAAACAAAGCATGCCCGAAGGATTCATCTCCGATGCCTCACATCGATAGAATGATCGATGCGACGGCCGAACATGAGATGTTAAATTCTCTCGATGCTTACTCCAGGTATAACCAAATCCAGATGCACCCGGAGGATCAAGAGAAAACATCCTTTATTACCCGGTATGGGACTTACTGTTATAATGTCATGCCCTTCGGATTAAAAAATACCGGTGCAACTTACCAACGCCTAGTTAATGGAATGTTCGTTTGGACACCGGAGTGTCAAAGAGCTTTGCAAGAATTGAAAAGGTACTTATCCAGCCCGCCACTACTACACACACCGAAAACGGATGAGCAACTTTTTCTCTACCTTGCCGTTTCCGAGGTAGCGGTAAGTGGTGTTTTGGTCTGAGAAGAATCAGGTACGCAATTCCCTATATATTGTGTGAGTAGAACTTTAGGGGATGCGGAGACCCCATTATCCCCACCTATAAAAGTTGGCATTGGCATTGGTAAGTGCTTCTAGAAAGCTCAAGCCTTACTTTCAATGCCATCCGATATGTGTAGTGACTACTTACCCTCTAAAGAACATCATGCATAAACCGGAATCATCGGGTAGACTAACTAAATGGGCCGTATTGATTAGTGGATATGATATCGAATACAAGCCTCGGACGGCCATCAAGTCCCAGATCTTGGCCGATTTTGTGGCAGACTTCACCCCGGCTATGGTCCCCGAGGTTGAGAAAGAACTTCTGCTAACCTCAGGGAAAGCTTCGGGTATTTGGTCGCTACACACGGACGGGGCATCGAACCTCAAAGGTTCCGGGCTAGGAATCGTCCTTAGAACCCCCCCCCCCCCCCCGTCCCGGGATGCCGTTCGACAATCCATTAGATCTGTTAAATTGACTAACAATGAAGCCGAGTATGAGGCTATGGTTGCAGGTTTGGAATTAGCTCGGAGTATGGGGGCCGAAATAATTGAAGCAAAATGCGACTCTCTCTTGGTCATTAACCAGGTGAATGGCGTCTTCGAGGTCAAGGACAAACGAATGCAAAGATATCTGGAAAAAATCCAAGTGATACTACACCGGTTTAAAGAATGAACTATGCAGCATATACCCAGGGAGCAGAACAGCGAAGCCGATGCATTGGACAATTTGGGATCTTCAGTCGAAAGGGAAGAAATCAACCCCGGGACTATGGTGCACTTGATGAATTCGGCGATAGAAAACGGACATGCTGAAATAAACATAATGGGTTTAACTTGGGATTGGCGTAACAAGTACATCGACTACTTGCGAGATGGGAAGCTCCTGAGTGACCCAAAATAATCACGATCACTAAGGACAAAAGCCGCACGTTTCTGCTTGGTAGACGGCCAATTGTATCGACGGTGTTTCTGGCCAATCCGTTCCCTGGCCAAGTGTTTGGGTCCCGGAGAAACCGAGTATGTGATGAGAGAAGTACACGAGGGGACCTGCGGCAATCACTCCGATGCTAAAGCCTTGGTCGAAAAAATTATCTGAGCCGGTTACTACTGGAACCGAATGGAGGAAAATTCGAAGAATTTTGTCCGGAAATGTGATGGGTGTCAAAGACATGCCCCGATGATTCATCAGCCCGGGGAGTTGCTGCACTCGGTGATGTCACCTTGGCCCTTCATGAAGTGGGGAACTGACATTGTTGGTCCATTTCCATAGGCACCAGGTAAGGCCTGTTTTATTTTGTTTATGACTGACTATTTCTCCAAATGGGTTGAAGCGCAGGCCTTCGAAAAAATTAGAGAAAAGGAAGCTATTGACTTCATATGGGACCGCATTATTTGTCGTTTCGGCATCCCGGCCAAGATAACTTGTGATAATGATCCTCAGTTCGTTGGCGGCAAAGTCAATGATTTCCTCGAAGGGTTGAAGATTAAGAAAATCGTATCAGCACCGTATCACCAGTGTGCGAACGGACAGGTGGAATCCACAAATAAAACAATAATTCAAAATATAAGGAAAAGACTTGAAACATGAAAGCATCACTGGAGGGAAGTACTACCGGAGGTATTGTGGGCTTATAGAACCACATCGAAATCAAGCACGGGAGAAACACCTTTCTCGTTGGTTTACGGGGCCGAAGCCCTCTTTCCCGTAGAAGTTGGTGAACCGAGTGTCACACCCTAATCCCGCTAGGGTGTGATGGGCACCCGGCCCCATATCTGGAGCCGAGCGAACCCACAGACTCTTATTTTACACATGATCTCCTCGGACTCTGAAATTAAATAGTAGTGAAATACATAGTAAGCTTTCAAATCTTTCTAATCTTTCTTTCATCAACGTTTTCGAATCAGACAAAATCTGTAATCATGTGGAGTTTATGACATAATACAAAATGACATATCGGCTGATGGAGCCGCTTACAAAACCGACATACTATACCCACGACTCTGTCTGCAAAGTCTCTAACTTCGAACAAACATCACAGCACATATACTCTGACTTGGCAACGCTCCAGGAGCAAATGGAGTTGCCAATCCAGCTGGAGCATCTTCTAGCAAAGTCCCGTACTCATCTGGGTGTACCTGCGTGGCATGAAATGCAGCCCCCGAAGAACAGGGGGTCAGTACGGAATATGTACTGAGTATGTAAAGCATGAAATATAGCAAACAGTATTATAATCAAAAGAAACGATACAAAAGTAAGTACACTTTCAAAATGCCAAAATACTTATTCTTCAGAATGTTAATCGTATATACTGATGCCATACGTCAGAAGAAGTATAGAAAGTAAGTAGGTCATCCAGAGTATCAAAATATGTATTTTCCAAACACAGACCGCGCGTGCCAACAACGTATGTCATCATATACGTTTACACATGACTGATTCATACGTAACATAATAGTGCCGAGGAACGTACGACCCGATCCACAGATATAACATATTAGTGCCGAGGAATGTTCGGCCCGATCCACAAATGTATTTGCTGCGGAATGTACAGCCCGATCCATATACACATATTATATTGCTGTGGCACGTGCAGAAGGTTAGTGCAGACATTAAGCACGATATGCAGAATAATAAAACACTTACTAGGAACACGAATCATGCATGCCAAAAACGGTATCCGGCCCCTTACGGGACCCGGGGAAACGTGGCGCCACACACATCATACTCCATAAGGTTTGCTCCGTAATCTCCGTCACACATCATAATATCACATCATAAGATCAGAACATACATATACACATATATGGTTCGGCGAACCATGAACACATCATAACACCGTAACACATCATACTCCGGAATACATATATAGCACCCGACCCTCAAGCAAGGGACCCGGCGTACCATGCGCACGATATATACCGGCCCGGGACTCGGCGGAAGAAGTAATAATACATGCACGAGCAGAGTAGTGGGAAACTAAATGCACGTAAATCAGGACTCGATATATACGTACCTATACCGACCTTTGAAGGATCTTAAACATGTTTCAAGTCAATCGGAGTTAGAATGTGAAAGTTACGGACATTTTTACCACAGAAACTATTACGAACGTTTCAAAGCAAATCCAATATCTTTTACAAAAGTTAGGGACATTAAAATTTACAGAACTCTTTGAACGTTTCAGAAGCTTTCCTTGGAGAATCAAAACAATAGTCATATCAGGAGCTTTTCGCATCTCACTATGGATAAAGTCAGATAGGTCTTTTGGAACCATACATACGTATCAAACATAACAGACTATTTCCAAAAAATTGAGCACATTGATTCTTACAGAATTCCTTTAAGAACATGTCAAAAGTGCACACGAATCATAAACAAGCTCGGAATCACATAATAGAGTAACCCCAATGTACATATCAATATCATACCTTACTTGGCTCTAGGACATGCCAAAGAAAGAAAGGGTACGCCTTACATACCTGTCCCACGACCAACTAGCTACACTTATTTGTCCAAACTTGCTAATCTACATTCAAGAAAATTGACATAATCATTAGACTCGTCGACATACACTTGTCTTAGTCTTTCAATGAATTCATTTATATTCTACCAAAATTTCGGCAGCATTTTCCCTGTAAACACACCATTCCCGAGAATCTAACTCGGCCAAAAATACAACAACCAATCCGAGAATTTAACTCGGCCAAAATATCAACAACAATACCAACAATTATTTTGACAATATCCACCACAACAATTCTAATAATCGTGCCAACAACATCAGTAATCAAATCAAGACACATTCTAACATTAACAACCTTCATCGCACAATCCAACGACATTTCATTTATATTCAATTCAATCACCTATAATCAAGCTAACACCAATGATCCCACATTCAAGTATTAATACGAAATCTTTCTAACATGATTCAAGAATGCTTCTAATAATTCACATGACATTCCAACAACCCAATCAACATTTTTACTTTACCCGAACCTTTCCAAATGCGACACAACAACCACAATACATTCTCTTCTTGCAAATTAATGAACTATACCAACAATTCACACACTAACAACATTATTTTTCATAAGTGCAAGAACACTATATTCAATTCACATTAACTTCTAAAACAATTTTCCAACAATTACAACTTGAACTAGAATTATTAAACTTCCATTTCTCATCATAGATTCCATTACAACAACAATCAAAATACTAGATAAAATTAGCTCATCGTCCCCTACACATTACAACACATATACACGGCCACACACACACTACACATCCATATTTTCACAAACGACTACAACTTCATTTTCAACCATTAAATCCTCATTTTTACATCATAGAATCCACAACACAACAACAATCAAATTACTAAATAAAATAATTGGTTTACCATTCTTACACCACACACCTATTTGGCCAAGCACCAACACCCATAATTTCATGAATTTCATCCATTTCCACACTCCACAACATACATAATCACCCACAACATATAAGAAAAGGATTAAACCTTACCTTTTTCCCTTGATTTTTCACTTGGCTAGAATTTGTAACTTGTATGAATATATGTTTTTCTTGCTCCACTAACCACTTCACTTTGCTAAGGACCCTTTAATGGATTGTTTAGCTAGAAGAGAATAATTTTTTGATAAAATTTTTCCAAGGTTCTTGTTGGATTTATCATGGCCGAATGGCCTTGGTTCTTTTTCTCCTTCTCTTTTGTTCTTTAGTCTTCTTGAAGTTTCTAGGAAGGGAATGAATAAGATGACTAATAAGTCATCTTTTGGACTTATAAATTTTGTCCCCATATGGGCTTTGACCCATCTATTATGGACGGCCCAATGGCCCCCTTTAATTTCCAAGCCCATTTTTTGTTTTGTTTTGTTTTGCACTTCATGAAAATTTATTTTTTTCAAATTCTAAATTTTCCCTTCGCCTTCCTCCATATTTCCACGAGTCATTTTGCGAATTTTCCCTTTTTACCCTTTTCTTTTCTTAATATTTCCACAATAAACATTTTCATAAACAACTCATTCACTAAAATAATTTTGGAAAATAGTCTTGACTTTAATTTCTCGCAATCATCTTGAATTATCTGAATGCACGAAATACGGGCTATAACACCGAGTCTCCGGTTCAGGTACACCACCGAGGAGGCCATGGCCGTAAAACTCGATCTCACGGATGAACTTCGCGAAAACGCATTGGTCCGTATTGCAACCTAGAAGCAGAAATGGAAAGGTACTACAACCGCATGGCCAATTTTTGACATTTCCAAGTTGGGGACTTGGTGCTTCGGAAAGTTACCTTGAACACCAAGAATCCCAACGATGGGAAACTGGGCCCGAACTGGGAAGGGCCGTACAAGATAACCGAGGTAACGGCCAAAGGGTCGTATCAGCTGGAATCCATGTACGGACAACAGTTGTGCAATAGCTGGAATGTGGCTCATATGAAGAGATACTACTGCTAAGGTATGGACACCTTGTGTTTATTTATTAACCTTTTCTTTTTTTTGCAGGAAGTCGAGTACCGGATAAAGTTAGGAGCTAGGTCTGAAAACACGTGTTGCACTCTTTTCCTTAGTGCGATTTTGTCCCAAAATGAGTTTTCTGACAAGGTTTTTAATGAGGCAACAAGTACAACGTGTTACTAGATAAAGACGAGGACAAATTCCCAGAAACTCGGGGCCACACCCTACGAGTGGGGACTTAATAGTGCTTACCCGATCTTGCAGCTCGGATAAGCACTAGGGGACTACTATACCCACATCAAGGTTTACCCCGGATAGTCGAAAACGGAGGAGCTTAACAAAACAAGTGAACGCTAATAGATGCTACTCCGGAACAATCCTCGAGATTTTTGTATTTCCCATCTTCGCCTAAAGTCGGACCTTCTGTATTAGGTTTCGATATAGGGACCAAATGATCAGAATGAATCGTGTCCACTTAGTATTTGCTACGGAAAAACTAAAATCGGACCTTCTGTATTAGGTTTCGATGTAAAGACCAAACGATCAGAATGAATCGTGTCCACTTAGTATTTGCTACGACAAAAACAGAAGGAAATGGACAAAATTCTCATATCATGTACGTACAAATACATGCAATACAAAGATTATCGAAAGTTTGGATTATTGCATTTCGGATATGTCTTCTTGTTAAAACACCCTACCCCGATGATTACCACCGAATTTCGGCATCGCTTTATTCATATACCCTACTGCGGGCACAACAGTCAAAATTCGACAAAGGTAACAAGGTCACATTGAACCGAGCCAAAATCTTTAACACCCTCGAATGGGGACTGCTACATCAGAAATTGGTAAGACAGGGATTCAGGTGTCCGAACCTAATCTATGATAAGTGAGTAGCCGAAAAAATATCGACCCTAAAAATGCCTAACATGATTCGGAGACGTCTGAATTCACAAAGCATAAATAAATCCAACAGGAAAACCACTCGATCAAATTCTCGGACAAGACGTACCGGACGAAGAGAAAAGCCAATATTCAGGCATAGTTCGAAAAGAAAATGACTTCGAGTCTCTACTTGTCCTTAAAACGGACCGACAATTCGGGCAGAAGTCATAACAAGCATTCAAGCAAAAGAATAAAGAAAGTCAATAAGAAAAATGCACATTTCATATATGTAAGGTTTTTTACACCTGAAATTCCTATGAAGTTGAAAAACAAAAATCAAGCCAAAAAGGCAAAAGGCAAAAGGCAAAATAAAGGCTAAATACAGGCCCTGGTCTATTCGGTGTGGCTGGATCCAGAATGTTCGGATACTGTCCGCTCGGAATCTTCGGAGTCAGTATCGAGGGCTCTCTTAGCTTCTTTCTCGGTCTTTTTATCTTTGAGTATCAGGGCCGGGAGATCCGCAAAGCCATGCTCGGCTTGCTCAAGGGTGACCCTCCGGGACTTCCACCATTCATACTCCACCGCAATCGTGGTATGAGCCTCAGCAACCTTCACACTCCTAAGGGCTTCCACCAAATCGGCCTCAGCCTGGGCCAGCTTGGCCACTAATTCATCCCTCTCTTCATCAAGGATTCTTTGGATTTGAGTGGCCGACTCGAGCTCGGCTTTGAGAAGGTCATTAGCCTCGGCCGTCTCCTCGAGTTCGGTCTTCAGCTCGTCGCATATCCGGGCCCTGTCCTCGGCTTTTTGCTCGAACACCCTCATCCTCTACTTATACTTAGCACTCTCAGATTCAAGTAGCCGATGCCTCTCGGCCATGTTCACGGCATCAGACTTGACCGAGTCAAGATCCTTCCGGAGTTGAGAGATAGTGGTTTCGAGCTCACCAAGCCTCGAAGAAAAACGAGCGTTGTCATAGCTAAGGCCGACCTTGTCCGCTTCCAGAAGCTGGTTTTTCTTGACCATCCCGGCCAACTCATTCCTTAACTGAAGGTTTTTGGCCTTCGCTGCTTCGAGCTCCGATTGAAGGTTGGAAAGGGCAATAACTCGGTTCAATTCATCCTCCTTCACTTGCAAAAAGTGCTGGAACTTCTCCGTTTCTCGACCCTGGGCATCCAGCTGACCCTTAAGGTCGTCAACTTCTTGCTGAGCATGGACGAAGGCTTCATTGATGAGCACCATACTCTGTAAAAGAAACGAGAAGTTAAACTTTGGATAAACGAGAAGCTAAATATCCCATTGAATTATGCAAGGATAGGCTGATAAGCTTACTCAATTGCCCGCGTGCATGCCCTCGTTAATGAGACTCTGCCAGGGGACTCCGTTCATCTTTTGCTTATCCGAGTCTGAGACGAGGGGCCTCAGATAGCTTGCTACTCCCACCGGACGAGACAAAAAGTTGCAGTCCTCGGGGACGATAATCACGACCGATCTTGTCCTCCTAGGTTCCACACTTAGGCCGGGAAGATGCGCACCAGTCTATCCCTTGCACCAGTCTCGGTGGACCGGCTAGCTGCCCTCGTGACTCGAAGGATAGGGAGATGTCCGAAACCGGCAACTTCCCCGGTAGCAGGAGGAGTATCCGAGAACATATCATCAAAGTTATCCGACCTCGAAGTTGGAGTTGGAGAATTCGGAGCAGCCTCAACAGCCTCGGTAGAGGCAGGGATTTCGGAAGTCGCAGCAGTCTCGTCGCCGGGCAATGGACCAACATCTATTGGAGCCTCAGTCTCGGGGACCGGCTCAGCCCTCTGATCAGCTTCGGCAGCTGGTGCATTCCCGGACCTTCTGGTCCTTCGCAGGGGGGTCTCCTCGGATGAAGCATCACCTGAAATATCAACGTATTCAATTGACCTTAGAGGAGTCGAGTAAAGAACTTCTTCCCCATTTGTGTGCAATGGCGGTCCTTCCCCGGCTGAAGGAAGTGGTGATATGATGATATCCTCCTCCGGAATAGAAGCAACGGAAGGGGTCACACCGACCCTCCGAACGAGGAAATCGGGCTCTGTTTCGTCTCTTAGAGTCTGAACGACGCTTCTTGCCCTCTTTTTCGATTTCTGCCCTTTGTCCGAGGGGTTTCTCCTCCTTTTGTTGGCAGCAGCAATAATACGGGATGTACCTGATGAACCAAATTCGGGTGCCGGCGCAGCGGGTTCGGCTGCTGGCTCCGGTCTTGGGTCCACCAAGCCCTTGGGTAAACCTGAATACCGAAGATGTTATAAAAAGGAAAAGGTAGAAAATGCGATAAATTCCGACCCAAGCATAGTATTACCGTGGTTTTGAGCGACCCATCGGCCACGCGACAGGAGTCCCCATGTTCGTGCTTCGTGGGTGTGTTGGCTAAGGAGAGCACCAACCCATTCGTTCATGTTTAGGACAGCCGGAAGTATCCATGCCACAACTGGCATAAAGAAGGGGACAAATCGTGATAATATGAAAGGACAAGTGTTTGACAAAGCATTCAAAGGTAACTGTTAAAAGAATTGAGACACTCACGATTATCATTCCACCTCTCCGGAAAGGGCATATAGTTGGCCAGAATAATGTCCGCGGTCCTCACCCGTACGTAGCGCTCTAGCCAACCTTGGTCTCTATCTTCATCCATCTTCGAAAAGATTGGGTTCCGGCTTTGCTTGGCGAGCTTTATTACCCCCCTCGGAACAACCTCGGGGAATATAATCTTATGAAGTGAGCCATCGTAAACTCCTTCTTCAAGTTGTTGGCTAACAGCCGGAGGCATGCCACGGTCCTCCAGACTATCAGACCAATCTGGGCCAAGGTTACATTATATGTCTGGCACATATCCAAAATAACCGGGTCGATTAGGGGGTCGAGCTTGAGTGTAAAAGGATAGGTGTAAATGTACAGAAATCCCTCCCGATGATCGGTGATCAATTCATCAGGTCCGGGGGCAAACACTTGTACCGGACGGTTATCCCATCCGCAATCAGCCCGGACTTGATCAAGTTTGTCCTCGGTAATGGACGACGGGTACCATCTTACATTAAACCCTCTATCAGTAACCGGAGAAGGCTTCTCAACTTCAAACTCCTTGTTATAGTTGGGTTTGGACGGTACAATGTCCAAAGCAGTGGGCTCAACGACGATTTTTCCCTTTGGTTGTGAAGTTGGCTCGGTTCCTTGAGAAGAAACCGAGGGAACATCCTGGGAGGTGGTTTCGGTGTTGGCAGACATTTGGAAGTTATGGAAAAGGAGATTGGCGCATCCGAAGAGGGAGAAGGGACAAGTTAAAAAATAATAAGAAAGAGTGAAGGAGCAGTTGAAAAAATTCAAAATGGCAAAGTGAGAGAAGAAACGAAGCAGCACTTTTGATAGGAAAACAGCAAATGAAACGGTTGGCAAAGTTGGTTTTCTTACACACAATATAAGCAACGAATCGAGGGGAGAAAACGATTGAAATCAGCAAAAAAAATGAGATGGAAGACGATTAGAAGTGGAGAAAGGGTAAAGGCCTTATATAGGCATGGGAACTGAGACGGTTACAGATCCCAGCCAACCGGGGGATGCCACGTGTCCCACAATTAATGAGACGTGATTTAATGGCTGATGGCAGAGGGACGTGACGCAACTGTTCCCGCCAAAATGAAAAAATAAGAATGAGCTTATGGAACCACCGGTTTCGTGACTCATCTACTTCCCGTTACTCCGATAAAACTACGGTCCGGAAAGTGTGGGGACTATCTGTATACGGTAAAAATTGAATTTATGCTAGACCGAGGAGACCGGGAATCGAGGGAAGAAAGAAACAAGCACGAGCATGAAAACTTTCTTTCGGACCGGAGGTATTGCACTAGAAGTGGTTGATCAGAAGAAAGCGAAGGAAATCGTTTGGTCCAGTTTCTCCATGGCCGAATTGATCGTGGCCGTTAGTCCGGTTTCTCCATGGCCGAGTTGATCGTGGTCGTTAGTTCGGTTTCTCCATGGCCGAGTTGATCATGACCGTTAGTCCGGGTGATCAGTTACAAAATTGCCACGTGTCAAGACCGTTCTGTCACATTGTACTGCCAATCATACGGGTGTCAGACCGTACGTCCCAACCTTATCCTTTTAAGGTTTTCTTTATTCTAAAGGGGCTTTCTGTTGTAGGCAAGGCCCATAAGGCTATAAATAGGAGGCATTTCCTTACTTTTAAGGGTTAGTTTTTTCAAGATCAAGAACATTGTAATAGAAAAGATATATATTGAAGCTCACTCTCTCTCTCTCTCTCTCTCTCTCTCTCTTTTAGTCCGAATATGTAGTGTTCTTAGCTTTGCCTATTCATTCAATACAACTTAGCTCAATTATCAACATCAACATATTTATTCAAGGCGATAACACATATACTAATACATATATACTATAGCATACGAATCCACACATATTCCACATCCACCCAAAATAGATTAAAGTTTATCCACATATCCTACACCTCACTTATAAATTCGATTGATTATCTAAATTCGGGGTAAATAATTCTGCAAAGAGAAATCATTTCTGGCAATTCATCAAACATATTGTGCTTACAGAACACAATTTATAGGCCTGAAAAGGAAATAAGACCATTTACAAGAATTCAAAGCTAAAGAGGTAGTAATCAAGAAACTAAATGTGGAGCTAGGAATAATTTGTCATGTCAGTTTACATCATATATTATCATAGAAGCATCAAAACCACAATACTATAAGAACACCAAGTTGCCAAAAAAGTTCTTGTTGATAATGTGATCACAAGTGTTTAATTATCCCAAGATAATAAGTAGCTTTAGTCCTAAATTAAAAAAGAAGAAGTTAGTACTTATACTAAATTAAACAAACATCATTAGGGAATTCAAACTTCAAAGTGATTCCTTATATAGAAGCCACATGTTAGGATTTATCCTGATTTTCTTACCATATTTGAATTTTACATTTTCTTGAAGGAAGGGTAAAGAATTTACCATAATCGACTTCACATTCCCAAAAGAAAAATAGAAATCTTTCATATTCCAGTAACCTCTTTATTGAAAGAAAAAGTTTTGGACTTTTATAAAGTTAAGATCCTTTCCTATAGTTTTCTTTGTTGAATTGTACGTTGTCTAATTTGCCCTCGTTCAATGTTTGCAATTGTTAGCTTCCGTATACGCATGCCTTGTTATTTCGATTCAATAGCACACTCTGTTCTAGTGGATTAATAATAATCCTAACTTATTTACATGGATTTTGTTTAAGTTATCCCTTCTCCTTAGATATTAAATGGTCGCCCTAATTAATTGTAATTTGTCATTCTGATGAGTGCTTTAATTAAGTTCAACTTCGTAAAACTGTCTTCTCTAATAATTTTAAGTTCGTCCTTACCCTAATTAACAACTTTGGAACCAAGAATAATTCAGCAGGGTCCCCCCAAGAATATGTTCATTTAATTTCATGTTGCATCGATGGCTATTCTAGTCCAAAAAGGAAGAAAGACACACACCACTCCTTTTTGCTAATATAATTTTTCTTATTCACTATATGAAGAAATGCAATTCTCCTCATCAAAGGTTTACGTCGATTACTAGCTTGGCCCTAAAACACTTCAGACAAATTCAATCCAGGAAGTTCAAAGTATGTGATTATTTCATTTAAATATTTAAATTCTTAGAAAAAAGTACTTTTTTTTAGTTAACTATACTTTCAACACAGAGGTAAAATAAGACGGAGTTGCGCGAAGAAAGTGGAGTCCTTGGCATTTTGCACCCCTAACGGGTGTTCTCTTTTGTAATTTACACCCTATCCTTTGTTATTAACAATTTGCACCCTAGTATATATATTTCTTTGCAAAACAATAAAGCAACTCCTTTTTTAAATATTTCAGGAGAGCAAAGTAGAAAAATACAAAATTTTATATCCCTAAATTTATTTTGGTATGAAGGAGACTAGATTTGGTGAAAACTTTTCCCGCCGTACGTCTTCCATTTTATCAGGAGTGACATTAGGTTTGTGCTCTTCACACATAAATATAACCCAAGGATGAACTAAATTAAATTCATCATGAAGAGTAAAGCATTTCACAATGCTCAATAAGAAACAGAGAGATTACAGTTCCACACTAAAATTTCAATGCACCAACATAAACTAGAAATCCCTCTTTCCTATTTTCATCCACAAACCAGAGAGGAGACACACAAAAAACTCAGAGAGCCGATTATACAACACACATGAGCCAATAAAGCGAAAAGAGTCTGGAAAAAAAAAAAAAAAAAAAAGCCCATACATATTAGGTGTCTAAATATTTTCTGAGTATGGGATCGTAGTGAAGTACAGAGGACAACAACACCTTTTCTTTAATAATAGAATTTGATAATTCAATACGATTGAGTGGCCATATGAGTTCTGAGAAGGACCTCCTCATTTCGTCCCCAACATAGAGGTTGTGAATTGCCGACTTCGAATGAACTTAAGTATGGTTATAACTTTAATTCATTTTAATGTTAATACGGGGAAGTATTTGTTGATGTTAATGAACTGCTAGGACCAAGCAAATTAAATATATGTCTGATCATGGTCACTATGTTGGATATTTTTATAGAGCAGTAGGATAATGTAATCTGTAGCTGGTAAAAGAGATTATGAGCTCTCTTTTAGTTGTATGCCATATTTTGTTGGTCATATTTGTATTTTCCTACTTTGCCCTCCTGAAATATTTAAAAAAGGAGTTGCTTTATTATTTTGCAAATAAATATATAGATTTGGGTGCAAAATGCCGGGTACTCAAGAAAGTCAGTAAACTTGATTTTAGAGGAGACAATTTAGACATTATCAAAAAGAGTCATGTTTTTCAGCTTTTACTTGGATTGGCTCATATTGTGGATTATTTGAAAGTTTGGTCGCTTTTTCTATTTTTCTTTTTCATTTCATCCGTCTCTTGATTATTAGTTGAAAAAACTGGATTTTTTTGTTGTGTATGGAGTTCAAATTGTGGTGAGAGTACTATTTTTGTGGTGAAAATCAAATTAGAAAGTAAACCACCATGCTTGAAAGAAATTTGGAGTGATGTTATTTAGACTTGTTGGAAATAGTCTAAGGAGGTTGTCTACAAAATTTGAAGTTATTTTGTGGAGATTTGGACGTGTTTTCAACAAGAATTGCAACTGAAAATCACAGAAAAAGTTCATTTATGTATTAGTTAGCGACATGTTATACACTTTTATACAAGGTGGCTATATTTTTATACATTATTATAATACTTTTATACAAGGTAGCTACTTTGTTTATGTAGGTGTATAAATACTATTTATGTTTGTATAAACACTATTGCAAAATAAATGTTGGTTATGCAGGTGTAAATTGAAAAATATGATTACGTGGGTGAAAAATATTGACTATATATTTTTGAAAAGTTTCCAAAAAATAAATATACTAATGTTTTTTGGACTCCTAAAAGTTGCTTTTTCAAAATTTTGAATTTTTAAAATTTATTTAAAAATGGACTTTTCGTTGCAAAAACTATCAAACAAACACATTAAAGTTTTTAACTTATTTTTAAGAAGTTTAAATTGTATATACTGGTGGAATCTAGATTAATAACTTAGTAAACTATACTTTACGTGAAATGAGCTAAAGTAACACTTATTTTGGGATTGAAGGAGTAGTGCTAACTAAAACGTGGCAAGTAATAAACACGTCATTGTAATGATGCAAAACCTCAATAAATAGCCCTCCACTTGAAAGGTTCTGCAGACGATTGAGCCCTCAGGAAATTAGCACCAATTGAGAGATATATCCTTTTCTGTCTTGTAACAACATATATACACACACATATAGAAGAATTCTTCATACATCTGTAGATATAACACATTCCTTTAACTTTTGATCAGAGATAAAATTAGTTCGAAGCTTTTTGCAGACTGTTTTTCTATTTTCTTCTCACCAATATTCGCCGCATAATTCCTAGTCTTGTTAAAAAAAAGGTATGTTTAGCGGTCCTTGACTTTAATTACGTGGTCTTTTTTGTCAGTAACTTTTCATTTTTTAACTGTACAGTCTTTCAACGGTCTTTGCTCTTTACCAAAAATGATTCAGAGATTTTATATATGGTGTTGGAAAGTTGAAATTATATAGCGACTTGATCGATATTGCAAAAATCAGGCTTGCTATATTTTTACTAGTATTTAATTTCTCGACTGGTACCACCATCAATATTTCAATAGTATTAATAATCTTTCATTCCTTCTTGTTTATGCAGGTTTGTAATTAATTTTATCACGATGATGAATGTTGTGCCATTTGTTTCCTGCAAACAAGGTCTTCATCAGCCACTTATTAATTTCCGAGACGGTCTAACTATGGATCCCTTTATTCCCCGTAGACGAAAGGACAAGGTGGTGGTAGTTATTGGCGCAACAGGCACCGGAAAATCTAGACTTTCTATTGATCTTGCCAACCATTTTCCAGCAGAGGTTGTGAATAGTGACAAAATGCAAGTGTACAAAGGTCTCGATATAGTCAGTAATAAGGTGACAGAGGATGAGATTTGTGGAATCCCACATCATTTGTTAGCAATTGCTGATCCTAATGAAGTTTTCACTGCCACAGATTTTTGTAACCATGCTTCAATAGCTGTGGAGACGATCACAAGAAAGGGTCACCTACCGCTAATTGCTGGAGGGTCGAATTCGTACATTAAGGCACTAGTGAATGATGACATTGAATTTAAGTCCAGGTACGAATGTTGCTTTCTCTGGATTGATGTGAACTTGAAAATACTGCATCGGTTCGTGTCAGAACGAGTGGATAAGATGGTGAAAGACGGGCTAGTAGAGGAAGCGAGGGAATTTTTCAATCCTGAAGGTGATTACACAAGTGGAATAAGACGTGCAATCGGAGTACCAGAAATGGACCAATATTTCAGAAATGAGAATAATAAGCTGATCGGTGAAGATGCCCGCGATAGGATTCTTCAACGTGCCATTGGACAAATTAAGGCGAATACATGCAAATTGGCTACATGCCAACGCCAAAATATTCTTAGACTTGAGAGCCAACTAGGGTGGAATATAAATCGACTCGATGCCACTGAAGCATTTGAAAAGAAAGGTGATGAATCATGTCAAGCATGGCATAGGCTTGTATCGGAACCAAGTGCTCGATTTGTTCACCATTTTCTTTGTGAAGAACTTCTCAATATCCCTTCTCCTTCTCCATCTTCTTCTTCCTCATCAGCTTCCTTCTTGCCTTCAGCAGCTTCCATTATGGGAACAACCAAACCTCCTGCTGTTGTTACTGCAACGCACTAGAAGAATATTGTCCACGTCTTGATACTATAGTTCCCTATAGTTTCATAGTGGAGCAATATTTACAAAATCAATATTTTTGAGATTTTATTCGTACATTCAACAGATCTTTCCAGACAGACACAGAGTCTGCACGGAAGAATGGAAATACTTTCTTGGGAAGTCTTGTGATATTTTTCCTTCAGATTTGGACTTGAAATATCTCTTGGAATTCAGTGCCTTAGCCCCCATGCTACAGATTGTGAAGTGGTGGCAGCTATATTGCACTAGGTGCACGAGCAAATTTTTGATACCCTTTTGTCATTGGGTATTTTGTCTAGGTTCTTTAATTGTGGGGTCTTTTTAATTTTTTGAATGTCTATATTGTAGTCTATGCACCTAAAATAAACCGTGTAGAACATTTGCCACCCTGCACCTTCACACAGAAAAAAAGAGAGGCTGAGTGGCATTTTGTTTTCTATATTCTGTACTTTGGCATGACCTGTATTATTTTCACTTTAATGTAAAAGTACTTTGCATTTATGTATATGAGGTGATGTCTAAGGAAATGCTTGATGTTTGTTTGTGATTCAATGAATGAATCATCAGTACGCGAGCAAGTGATATTGAGTTCCTCCACTTTGTTTTTTTAAATTCTGTTGTACAGAGCTAAGTTTGGTATTTTAATTTCTAATACAAGCAGAACGAGAGTTCTAAAACAGGTTAGCCAAAATTCAGTAGTTTTGGTCAAAACTTTATTTGTGTGTTAAGAAATTCAGTTATTATGTATAAACAATCTATCCAAAATTTGAGTAAGTTATCTTTTTTTAAAACCCATAAACTCATCAAATTTTGAATATGCCTATGTGGGCATCAAGCTTTTATATTTCCCGTTTATGGTAGATAAGGAATTAGCTATAGTTAGGTCAACATGTTTTCCTCCGTATGTCAACGGTTAAGCTTATTATGAAACAGATGATGCAAGCCCGTGCAAGCACGGACCTGGCACAGAAATTATTAAATTTATATCCAAATTTACTCTCATGTTCAAATTTATTATTAAAATTAAAATATTTGACTCTCAAAATGTAAAAAATGTCACGTATATATATTTCAGTATTGAAACAAAGAATTGTTTGTAAAAAATGAAAGAGCTAGTTTAATTGGCCTACGGGGAGAATGCATGAATTGTTTTGTGGTCCCCTGATATCATACCCACGTAGAATAAGCAGCCACATATAGCATGTTGATTGCAAACCTAAGGTAAGGGTAAGGTCTGCGTATAATCTACCCTTCCTGGACCCCACATTGTAGAACTCACTGGGTATTGTGACCCTTTATCACCTTTAGATAAGGATTGGATTGGACTTAAAACTTCTAGAGGCGAACCTAGTATTACTCACTTTGTCTTTGCAGAGGACCTTATTCTTTTCTCTAAGGCCTCTAGAAGTTTTAAGTCCAATCCCCTACGAACTCTTGGTAGTTTTTTTGTTATTAATTATGAAAAAAAGAAGAAGAAAAAAAGCAATGCATTCAATGGTGGATGTAATCTTCGGCAACAGATTTATTCGAACTCAGTGTTTTCGATGTGAAGCATGACTATATATGTGAAAATACACTAGAACTTCATTAATCACTACTCCCCTGGCCCAATAATTAATATGACGTGCTTTTCCTTTTATTATGTCCCAAAAAATAATACTAATACCTTTTAAATTTTTTTAATAATTTTAATTTTAATCTTTTCATTTTATCTTTGAGATGATTTATAACCAAAGAAATATATATATATATATATATATATATATATATATATATATATATATATATGGTGTGTTTTAGATTACAAATTGCAAAAGTCATTTTATTTTTCTTTATTTTTGTGCTCAAAGTGCATTACATTAAATGGGACGAAAGGAATAGATATGAACCCATGGGGGTGCTAATCTTCCTTGAATCCTGCACGAACACGGAATGTTTTGTGCATCAAGCTGCCTTTTGTTTTTTAAATTAAATTTGACTGCATAACTTGAAAATTACATCAAGTTTAATATAAAAAACCTTAAAGATCAAACCTATCAAATTTAAATATCGAATCTGCCTCTAGGGTGTGCTCGGTATGGAGGAAAATAAGTGAATTTCTTACTTATTTTCTCATGTTCGTTTGGTTGGTAGAAAACATTTTCAGGGAAATACCCACCCAAGCCCCACAACTCCACCCCAACCCCACCACCCAATACCACACCAACCCCCCCCCCCCCCACTGCATGAACCCATACCACACCAACCCCCACCCCCCACCCCCAATTTGTTTATGAAGTTTTAAATTTTTTTTCTGGATTTCTAAACTAGCACAACCCCCCCCCCCCCTCCCCCGAAAAAAATTTCTTAAAAAAAGTTTTAAAAGTTACTTTTTTCGGATTTTTACACCACCCCCTCCAATAACCACACAAACTTTCAATTTTTTTAATAAAGGTAAAATTAAATAGGAAGTAGAAAATTCGAGAATCTAAAAAGAAAAATTTTCAAAACTTAAAAAAAAAATTTGGAGGAGGGGGGGGGGGGGGTAAAAAAATAAAAAACTTTTTTTAAGAAAAAAGAAAACATATTAAGGGTGGGGGGGGGGTAAAATGCGGTGTGGGGGGAGTGGTTGGGGGTGGGTTGAGTGGGGGCTGGTGGTGGGGGGAGGGGGGAAGGGGGAGGGATGTGGTGGTGTAGAAACCCAAAAGATTATTTTTTTTAAATTAGGGGTGGGGGTGGGGGTGGGGCGATGAGGGGGTGCAGGGTGGGGGTAGGGTGCGGCGTGGGGGGAGTGGTTGGGGGTGGGGTGGTGCATGGTTACGGAAGTGGTTGGGGTTTGGTAGTTGGGGGTGAGTGGTGCAAAAAACCAGAAAAAAAAACAAAACAAAATTCAAAACTTTTTTTTTCAAAACTTTTTTTTTTGGGAGGGGGGGGGGGAGGGTGTGCAGGGGAGTGGGCGTGGGGTGGGGTGGTGGGAGTGGGTTGGGTGGTTGGTGGAATGCACTTGTGGACTTGTTTTCCCTACTTATATTAGGGAAGTCATTTTTCCCATTTTTGAAGAACTTCTTTTTCAATTTTTTTTACCAAATGAACATGAGAAAATTTGAAAACATTTTCCGGAAAATGTTTTCCTCCATACCGAACACACCCCTCGTGTCATCCTAAAGTGCTGATAAATATTTAGATGACTTTTATCACCGTTCATGAATGAGTGAATCATACAGATCGAATCAGAGGTAGACCTAGGATTTGAGCGCAACGAGAGCATCATTATCTTTATTACGCCAATTACTAGCGACAAAATTAGGCGTGCGACTCTTAAAAAACTTATCGATTACAATAGCAAAGTACAAACTTCAATATTATCAAATATAATTAATTTGGTACTAATATAACAAAAGTACATCATCAACTCATACTTAAACTCGACGCGTTTTCATTTTTTTAAAAAAAAAAAAACTTGACTTTTCAAGACCTTAAGTTGATTGTACAAATCTCAAATTTAAGAATATGATAAGATTTTAGGGCTTAGTATAAGATAATACAATTTTTAATTAAATTAAATATATAAAGTTATGTATTCCTCAACCCCTACTGATTAAATACTATTATATATTTATATAATAAGTAATCTATATTGCTCACTTAAAAAGAAGGAAAAGATTTACCGTAAGAGAAGTCCAATCGTCGGCTCGAATTCGATTGCCAGAGAAATTAATGAATATCGACAATAGATTCGACTATGGGTGACATTTTTAACTTAGTGATTGGTGAGAAAACTTGATAATGGAAGAAGGGTTTGAGAATGGAGAGAACCAAATGAGTTTCTTTTTGCTTATTAAGTTGGGAAAAGATGAGTGGAAAGTGGAAAAAGATCTTTTGAAATTTGGGGTTTTAGGGGGGAAGGTTTTAATGAAAAAGTAAAATGGGAGGGGGACTAAATAATAAAAAGATAAAAAAGAATTAAAAATCTGCATTAAACACAGGTTTGTAGAGCAGTTTCCTGCACAAATTTTTAAAAAAATAAAAAATTGTAGGAGTTGAGATTCGAACTCGGGTCACAACCAGTGAGCATCAACACAGGGCACTCCTACCAACTAAACTACTTTAGCAATTATGTTTGAAAGGTCCTTTTAATATATATGATAGTTTTTCAAGATATATAGATATATGTATATAGGATTTTTTCTGAAGTTATGGGGGGCACGTGTCCCCCCTCCCCTCCCCCACTCTTCAAGGTGGGTCCGCCCCTAGATCGAACAGTAGGATCTAAAGTAGACAACCTTTTGTTTCCATTCTTTATAGTTTTTCATTGAGTTGGTGCACTCAACTCCTTAATAAGTTCAAAGCAACCATTTTGAAAGCACTTGTTGGGTCAAGCTTGGGTCAAACTTACTATTAATTGTGTCTTGGATATACTGTTACAACACTATGTACAACAGAATTTATGGAACAAAAACTATGAACAAAAGTTGGATGTTCAATCACACAAGCCAGCAGAGAATCCAAAGTTGTACAAAAGCAAAGGCATTGAAAAATGATTCTTGTCGTACCGAGCGATCTGAAATTCGGAATAATAGACAATCATCATATCATCATGTGGAGAGAAAGAGGATCTCTCATTACCAATTTCATCCAAAGGACTTGCAGTACTTGTACGGACTTCCCCCATTCAAACCTAAACACGAAAAGAATTTGCAGCAGGTGCATGCGACTGTATGAATATGCTTTCGAGCAGTGGCGGAGCCAGATTTTCACTAATAATTAAGGGAGTTTAAAATATGAAGAAGTAAACACACGGAGAAGCTACGGATATTCAACATTTACTATATATACATAAAAAATAATATTAACTTTGTATACAATGTAATTATCAATCGAAGGAACCCCTTGTCTCTACCTGACTCTGCCACTGCTTCCAAGGACAATGCTTTGATAAAATTTCACTCACACACATACACTTTTCTTTATAAGAATCTTAAAAAATTTGTATATCTTGTTTCTCAGTAGCATTTCTTTTTTCTTTTGTGGATTTTGAGAAGGTACAGAACGTCTAAGAGTCCGTTTTCATTAGTTGAATAAAAGTAGTTGATAAGCATCATCAAGTGCTAAAACTACTCTAGATATTGATAATAACTTAATAACAGTTAATGTGTTTCTTCCAAAGGTATTAATAAAAAATATAAAGTTAAAAGTATTTTAACATTAAAAAAAGAAGAAGAAGAAGAAGAAGAAGAAGAAGAAGAAGAAGAAGAAAAATTAGAGGATGATGAAAGTACACGACAGAGAGATGATTAGGAGTTACTACATACACTACTAGAAATTTGGTCTATGGTACGGTGCCGTTACCGTTGCAGTAGCTTGTTTTTCCGTTGCTATAGTGATAATGCAACAATTTTAGTTACTGTTACAACAGCTTGCGTTACAATAGGTCTATTGTGACGGTTTGTAAAACCGTTGCAATAGATTATCCTATCGCAACGGTTTGCTCTTCACGGTCATTGCAACGGTTATGTGTCTACGGGAACATATATGAACCGTTGCAATATAGATTTTGCATCAGTTATTCAACGCTATTGCAACGCTCATTTCTGACTATTCAACTACTGCTTCTTCCTATTGCAACGGTCGTTATAGAGCTAATGCAACAACTATTTAATATTGCAACGATTATTTTTAGGACTATTGCAACAATTATTATAATTCTACTGCAACGGGTATTGTAGGTCTACCGCAACATATATTATGGGGCTACCGTGATAGTTATTGCGGTGCTACTGCAACGAGTATTATGATGCTACTGCAACGGATATTATGGTGTTGCTGCAACAGACTATAGAGGGCTAACACAATATAGACCACACATATATCAATCACAAGAAGAAACTATGCATAACTAAAATAATAATTCAAGATCCGACATCACAACGAAATAATAATTCAAGATCCAACATCATACCAAAATAATAATCCAAGATCCGACATCATATATACCAAAATAATAATTCAAGATCCGACGTCATACCAAAATAATAATACAAGATCCAACATCCATCATACCAAAATATAATCCAAGAGGTCAAGTAATATACATAAAAGCAAAATATCAAGATAATGTTTGACCATTCAAGAGGTGGAACACACAAGTTTTCAATTTTCCAAAAAATTAACCCAATGCTCCTTAGTCGATCATGTATCTTCACTTCTTTCATCCATTTGTTCAATTTCACCACCTACAAAAAAACGATAAGGAAAAATGATTTAGAAAAGCTTTCATAAAAGAATTTAATCTCTACAATGCATACATACTAATGATGACAAGACTAGAAATGAATATACTCTTAGTCATATTCAAAGGTATTAGTGTTCACTTGACAACCTTATTCAAACACACACCCTAATGTACTGGACAGCCAAATCTCTGGTATAATCAAAGGTTGCAAAATGAGAGAATGGATGATATATGAATATTTCTCCGCTCAGCCAGCAGCCGCAACAGCCAGCAGCCGCAGCAGCAGCAGCCATCAGCATCTGGCTAGCAGCAGCAGCACCAGCCAAACAAGTTGTTTGTGGGGTTTCTGTTCTTAAGAAGCTGTTAAAAGCAGTTATTGACAGTCAAAAGCTAAAGGACCATATGTTTGTTTCTTTTGCCTTCCATATTTTGGTTTTAGCAATTTGTCTTGAATCACATTCTTTTCTTTTCCAGCATTATAAAGCAAGTCCCTTTTACATTCTTTTCTGTAATTGATTTGGTTTGGAAGTATTGGAATGAGAGGCGAGTTGGATAACAGTATCTCAGAATTTAAGTGCAAAGCATAACTTTTTCTTTCCTTCACTTTCCTTTTGTCAATACCTTCATCTCAACCTTTCAGCCTTAAAAAAGGGAAAGAAACGTCGTCTAATATGACTTAATAGCTCTCCAATTTTGTCCGAAAACATAAGGAGAAACAAGGAAAAGCATCCTAGTTATTGTGTACTTTTTGTAGTTTAGCCACATAAACTGGTTTCTTGATACTGCTTTTTAACAGCTTCAACAGGGTTAGCACAACTAACTTTAGTTATGCACAAGAAAAGCTTCTTCATTTTTCTTTCCCGAGCCAACAAGTCCATTCATCTAACTTCTAATTAAATATGCTATTTTCCTTTTTTACTTCTGAAGCACATAAAGCATTCCAATTCATAGGTAGAAAGAAATAGTTCTGGTTAGCTAGTTTTCTATATACTCCTTGTATAGCGACGCTCAACACTATTTTTCAAAGAAATTTTTTTCTCTAATGATGTGCAAAGACACCTCGACTCATTTACTAACAGAAAACCAGAAAAGAAGTGCTGCAAACTAGACCAGGCCAAGACATATATAGGCAATGAAAAATGCTCAATATCAGTATCGTGGAAGTAACCCTCTCACTATTGGAATAACAAGTATACAAAATCATTAATAACTATGGTTCCAGTAGATACTGAAAGATTTAAACCATCCTTACAACTTATAACACTGTGATGTTTCATAACAAGGCCTGAGAATAGTATCCAATCTGAAGTTGGAGCAGGCCACATAGCTGCAGCTCTATATATATGAAACTTATTAGAACTGAAAGAGATTATACTGGTGCCACTGATTGCAAAATGAGTGGTGCAGCTGGTTTTTTAGTTTGCAGGATATATATACAGCAACACACAGATGTGCATGCAACTTATCAGCAACTTTTTTTTCCAAGTTTTAGTTTAATTTCACCATGTTCATTGTATAGCAATTTGTAGAACCAATATAAGTCAGTTATATCGCAACAGAGAAGAAGTGAGACTAACCTTAATTGTTGCTATCTACTTGTGGGGTAGACGTAGCTTCTCCCGGTGAAGGAGCACACAATGCTACTAGCATGTCTGGACTAATTAATCCTGCACGTTGGAGTTTTTCAATTACTTTTGCAGTAATGTCTGCAGTAACTTCTGCTCGCATAGTTCTCTTTTGTTCCTCAATTTGTTCCTCCATTTTTTGGATCCTTTCTTGCATTTATTTCACTACATCATTTGTGGCATTTGAAGTTGGTTCAAAAGTTCCAGCTTTTCCTTTCAAAGAAGTCTTTGTAACCCCCCGTCCATATAGTCTTAGACGTCCCGGATGTTCTGGACCCATAACGGCTGAGTATGCATCAACAGGCTGACTACCATCTGCGCTTAGTTGTGTTTCAATTTCCTCCATTTCAGCCTAACAAAGAAAATTCAACAACCACACTCAAGAAAACAAAAACTAACAATAAATAATAGATTTCAATAAAAACTTGCAATACATAATATACATACAATTTTACTAGTTGTGTCTTCATTTGACTCCTTGTACAAGCGCCCGGGTTTCCTTGCTCTTGTTTCCACAAAGATCTCCTTAAGTGATACATTTCCCTTGGTTTTTTCCTAGTCACATCAATATGGATATAAAAAATCGCTTAAAATGACAGGTTAAGACTTAATAAAAAAATAAGAGAACACACCAATTTATTGCGGACTAAAGCGAAACTTTTTTGGCCGACTGTGTGCGGATTCAACAACTTCTTCCGATTCTCAGTATTTGTTTCAGACATTTTCTGCAACAGAGATAAGAAGATAAGAAGAGAAATTACAACAAAAAAGAAAGCAGTAGCAGTAGCGATACTGCAGCAGAGAAGAGAAAGGTAAAAAAAAACCTACAACGACAGCCATATCGCAGCAAAGAAAGAGAAGACAGAGAGACAGAAGGACACTTGCACCAGAGAAGACAAATGTATTCTGGAAATATATTTTACCTGGAATTTCTCAGACTTCCAATATTCGAGGAGCTCTTTAAATTGACATTCCGGAATATGACCTGGCCTTTTTGCCATTATGATTTCATCAGTGACTTTTGGTTTGTAACAAAGTTTCTTCAAGTCACTTTTATGCCTTCTCCAAGCAGCATGAATTGCATTCAAAGTCCACTTTTTGCCAGCTTCAGGAATATCATATTTCTCCTACAATTTTGTGTCATTTTGTTAGCATAAACAATACTTTTAACAGATACTTAAATATTGGAAACTTCAAACCTTGGTATATATCCATAAGACAGAGAGACATATGACTGATGTGCAAAATATTGGGGGGAAATATTGGGGGAAAGTGAACTGTCCCAATAGCTAAATTTTCTTATATGACTGTTGCAATAGAATCATCTATTGCAACGGTTCCAATACCCGTTACTAAATGTACATCTATAGCATCGGTTATCTGACTAACGCGACGGTTTAATTTTATAAATGTGTTGTTAGGTCAAAGTGTCTTTGCAACGGTTAAAACCGATGCAACATATACTCTATTGCGACGGTTGAGTAATTGTTGCTAAAAAACCGTTGCTATAGGCCTATTTTCTAGTAGTGATATTTTCTGAAATTATAAAAAAAATATTACTGATAAAATAATAAAAACATGGTCAAACCAACAATACTCATAAAAGTTATAAGTTCGGGGCGGCCAATCAACAAAACGCTTAAATCTATCTATCTATATCTATATTATTATAAAAGCATGAATATAAATGTTGGTTGATCAAAGTATCATTCAAATATTGAATGAATTTTATGTCCTTTAATTTTAGTCTGATTCTACCATATTTCTATTGGTTATTCTGATAAATGGAAGAAACATCACAGTTGAAATAGAGTTTAAAACAAACACTACTTCTGAATTTAGGTTCCAAATCTAATTAATTCAAAAAGTATTTGCTATCACGTTCAAATAAGGAAATATCAAACAATGTCCATATTTTCCATGTAGTGTCTTAGTGATTGAAAGTTATTTGTGCGTGTAAATATTTAATTCTAACATAAAAAGTGATCATATTTTTGTGTGGATTGCCCTTCAAAAGCACTGGTCTTTAATTTTTGCCCCTCAAATTGGTGGTCTTTAATTTTTGCTCTTTGCGTTATACCCATGGTTCTGGGTTCGAACCCCAGCTTAGTAACAAAAAAGAAGGAATTTCGTAAGGCAGAGGTTTGGATTCGCAAGACAGAGTTTTTCACTCTATCTCACGTAGAATTTTGAATGCAAAACTTTACCTGCAGACAGAGTAAGGCAAAACTTTGCCTTAAGGTAGAGCTTTGGCATGCCTGAAGGCAAAACTCTACCTTATCATTCAAACGCCTGATCAGGCAGAGTTTGCCTTAAAAAAAACCTTTAAGGTAGAGTGTGTCTCAAAACTCTCCCTAATCACTCAAACTCTGCCTAATCAGGTAGAGTTTGACTGCAAACTCTACTCTACCTTAAGGTGGAGTTTCAAACTCTGTCTGAAGGTAGCAAAATTTTACTTGAGGCAGAGTTTTGTAGGCAAATCTCTGCCTTGCGAATCCAAACTCTACCTTGCGATTTTTTAAATTTTTTTTGACTGAGCGGGTGTTCGAACCCGAAACCAAGGGGTTCTAACGAAGGAAAAAACTTAAAGACCACCCCAAAAATAAGGGCATTCCTGCGAATTTCCCAAAAGTGATTAGGTAATTATCAGATAATATTTTAATAGGCTTAGGTATTTTAGATTACCTCATATTTTGGTATTAAGTTTACGTTCCATTTCGACAAAAGACCCACACCCAAGTTCCATAGCTTTTGGTTCGCTATCCCGATCATGATTTTCCTATCCCCAGAGGGAAAGGTACTTCCCTTTGGGACAAAAGTATACACTGTAACACATTAGCAACTAATTCCGAGATTGATATGTGCGAGTTACACTACCAAAAAAAAACTGGATTTAGCAACAGAAGAAATCCGTCGATAAGTAGCATATATACATTGCTAAATCAATAGAGTGACAGGATAACGACGGGATTGAATTCGTCGGTAAAATCCTCATAGCCATTTGCCGACAAAAAAAAAATGAATTCGTTGCAAGATTAACGACGGATTGGCGACGGATTTTATCTGTTGCCAATATGAGCGACGAATGAAATTGGTCGCGATGTTAGTAGTTTATGTCGCTAATTCTATGAGTTATTTCGTCGTTTCATCTAATTGGCGACCAATAGTTTCCGTTGCTAATTCCGTGGCCAATAAATTTGTCACAATATTTGAAATCCGTCGCAAATCTTTTCTTTTTATATAATATTTTAAATAAACCTGTCCAAGTATATATTAGATACTTATATTGTTGATTGACATGGATTTCCTAGCATAATTATAGGAATAATCGATATAGATTGATTATGTAATGATTGTCTAATATTCTTTTTGATTATGTAATATTCTCTTTCTTTATTTAGTTATAGGAATTATTGTATAAATACTCATTGTCATGGGATGTAAATTACCAAGAAATACAAAGAATACTTTCTCTTCTTCTTGAAACTCTACATGGTATCAAGAGCCATTGCTGTCCTTTAGAGGTGAGTTATCTCCCTCGCAGCACTAGGGTTCCTTTTTTTTCTCAAAGAGGTCGAGTTTTCTCTCTCTTGGTGGCTGTCCGCAACACAAGCTCCTTCCAATCAGTTTTTCAGAAATGTTTTTCTTCCGTTGGAATTACTGGAACATTCCGAGTCAGCCCTACCAGTTTTTGATTTTTTCCGATCACCGGAAATTAAGGTTCTGGCGTGGCTGCCATTTTTTCGGGCGAGACCTACTATTTTTAGAGATCTGCAGTTTTATTTTCCGGCAATGTTTTGCACCTGCAACCACTGTTTCAGATTTTTACGGTGTGTTTTCCGACGACTTTTCAGGTTCCGATTTTTTTTCTTTTTCCGACATTGTTTACCCACGACATCTGTCTGTGCGATATTTCTTTCTTGGAACACATCTAAATTATTTAGATCTATGACTATTCAAACTATGAGAGATACAAAGAAAGCAGATAATAGTTCTCTTTCACAAATCAGTGTTGGTCAGTCTAATATTGCATAAAATGTGGAGACGTTTAGAGACACGCTACTTCTGGAGAGACTTTGTCTCCGGATGAAGTTCAACAACTTCATCGTCTTTTGAACAAACTTGACTCTTCAAGTGTTGCTAGTTTCAATTATGTGTAGTCAAGTATTGCCTTCAATGCTCAGCTTAATTCCTGGATTATTGATTCTGGTGCGAATAAACACATGACAGGCTCTTCTAAAGGCCTTCAAAATTACCTCCTAGTCCCAAAGGGGATTATGTCCGAATAGCCAATGGCTCCCTAACAGGTTCACTCCTTTGTACCCCTGATATTACCTTATCATCCATTCTTCATGTTCTTGACTTTCTTGTTAATCTATTATCTGTTAGCGCTATCACAAAAGCACTAAACTATAGTGTAAAAATTCTTTCCTGATCATTGTGTTTTTAAGGACCTTTAAACAGGGAAGAAGATTGGTCGTGGTAGATTGTATGATGGCTTATATTTGATCAATGGAGCTCGAGATTCTGGTCAGGCTTATTTAGGAACAAATAAGGATGTCAACCAAGAAATAATGTAGTGGCATAAACGGTTGGGACACCCTTCCGTTTTTGCTTTAAAAAGGTTATATCCTAGTTTATTTTCCAGAACTGAGTTTGAATCTTTATCTTGTGATGCTTGTGAATATGCCAAGCACACAAAAAAATCTTATCCTCTGAGTGACAATAAAAGCACAATTCATTTTTCGACTATTCATTCTGATGTATGGGACCCTACTGAAACACCTTCTTTGTCTGGTAGTCGATGGTTTGTTACTTTTATTGATTGTTACACTAGAATAACATGGGTATATCTGTTGAAAGCCAAAAGTGAAGTTTTCACATGTTTTCAGTCATTTCATAAGATGATCTGTACTCAATTTGAGGCTAAGATAAAGATCTTTCGAACTGACAATGGTACAAAATACATGAATAAAACTTTTGGAGCTTACTTGGAGTCTTTTAGGATAATCCACCAAACTGGTTGTCCTTATACTAGTGCACAAAATGGGGTTGCTGAAAGGAAAAATATGCATTTGTTAGAAGTAGCAAGATCCCTTTTATTTACCATGAATCTGCCAAAACCTTACTGGGGGATGCCATTCTAGTAGCAGCCTACCTCATCAATAGAATGCCACTTAAAACTCTCAACTTTCAGAGTCCTTTGGAAGCTTTAAAGGGTAGAAATGACTATACTTTTCCTCCCAAGATATTTGGATGTGTTTGCTTTGTTCACACTAGGAACTCCGGAAAACTTGATCCTAGAGCTCTTAAGTGTGTCTTTATTAGGTATTCTCCAACACATAAAGGGTACAAATGTTATCACCTTCCTTCCCGAAGAACCTTCGTTAGCATGGATGTTACCTTTCGAGAATCTGAGTCCTATTTCAGTATTACACCATCACCTCTTCACGGGGAGAATTATAAGGAAGAAAAGATGGTTTTTCTTAATTCCATTGTTGAAACAAGAGAAAATGAAATTGGAGAGAGAATTCAGGGGGGAGATTGTTGGTCGTTTGGATAGGCCTGATTTGATACCTTACTCAAGGAGGAATAGAGCAAAAGAAGCTATCATGCAATCTACCGAAGCCGAACCTTCTTCATCTGGTAAGTCATCTATAGTTCCTAATGAGTTAGATTTGTCTATTGCTCAGGGGAAAGGAGTCAGATCTTGCACCAAACACCCCTTATCTAACTTTGTCTCTTATAATTCTTTGTCTCCCTCCTATAGAGCTTTTGCCTTGTTTATTTCTTCTGTGTCTATTCCCTAGAATTGGAGGGAAACTTTTGCAGATTCCAATGGAAGCAAGCTATGCTTGAAGAAATGAAGGCCTTGTCAAAGAATGAGACTTGAGAACTTGTCACACCACCTCCAGATAAAAAACTAGTTGGTTGTAAATGGGTCTTCACTGTGAAACATAAAGCTGATGGTTCGATTGAAAGATTGAAAACGAGATTGGTGGCTAAGGGATTTACTCTGACCTATGGAGTGGATTATCAAGATACATTTGCCCCTGTGCAAAAATGAACACCATTAGAATTATTTTGTCTTGTGCAGCTAATCTTGATAGGGACTTACAGCAGTTTGATGTGAAGAATGCATTTCTTCATGGAGACTTAGAAGAAGAAGTGTATATGGAGATTCCTCCTGGTTTTGGTAATAAACAAAGTCAAGGAAAGGTATGCAGACTGAAGAAAGCCTTGTATGGACTAAAGCAGTCTCCCAGAGCTTGGTTTGACAGATTCTGCAAAGCAATGATCTCTTTCGGTTACCAACAAAGCAATACTGATCACACTCTTTTCATAAGACATCAAAAGGGTAAACTCACTCTTCTCATAGTTTATGTTGATGACATAGTAATGACAGGAGATGACAAGGAGGAAATGACCCGATTGAAGAAGTTGTTGGCTCAAGAATTTGAGATCAAGGATCTTGGAAAGTTGCAATACTTCTTGGGTATCGAGGTTGCTAGATCAAATAGAGGAATATTTATTTCCCAAAGAAAGTATATTCTGGACCTCTTGAAAGAAACTGGTATGACAGGTCGCAAGCCAGCAGAATCACTCATGGAAAGCAATCACAAACTACAAAGTGGAGTTGGAAAGTCAGTTGATAAGGAGAGATATCAGAGGCTGGTTGGAAGATTCATTTATCTCTCTCACACTAGACCAGATATAGCTTATTCAGTCAGCCTGGTGAGTCAATTCATGCATGATCCTCGAGATCCTCATATGGAAGCTGTCTTTCGCATTTTGCAGTATCTGAAGTCTGCGCCAAGGAAAGGTCTACTTTTCTCCAGACATGGTCACCTCAAAATAGAAGCATTTATAGATGCGGATTGGGCAAGATCTCTAGATGACCGAAGATCTACATCCGGTTACTGTACACTCGTAGGAGGAAACCTGGTCACTTGGAGAAGCAAGAAAAAAAGTGTTGTTGCTAGATCAAGTGCGGAAGCAGAATATAGAGCTATGGCTCAGGGTGTTTGTGAACTTTTATGGTTACGAAAGCTATTAGAGGAATTGAGATTTTCTGAAAAGGGAAAGATTTCCTTGTATTGTGACAACAAAGCTGCAATCAGTATAGCTCATAATCCAGTTCAGCATGACCGAACAAAGCATGTTGAACTTGATCGACACTTCATCAAAGAAAAAGTTACGGATGGTGTCTTGAGTTTGTTCCATGTGTCATCAGGAAAGCAGCTAGCTGATGTGTTTACCAAAGGCCTCACCAAACAGACTTTCCATACACTAGTTTGCAAGTTGGGCATGTGCGACATCTTTGCCCCAACTTGAGGGGGAGTGTTGATTGATATGGATTTCCTAGCATAATTATAGGATTAATTGATATAGATTGATTATGTAATGATTGTGTAATATTCTCTTTGATTATGTAATATTCTCTTTTTTTTATTTAGTTATAGGATTTATTGTATAAATACCCATTGTCATGGGATGTAAATTATCAAGAAATACAAAGAATACTTTCTCTTCTTCTTGAAATTCTACACATATAATAACTTATAACTTAATTAATAGAAACTAATATTCTACGAGGTCCAAAATACATAGCAGAATGCGAATCAAGTTCAAAGCATCCACAATGATAATATCCAAAACAAAAAATTCAAAATCATATGCAACAACTATAAAGTCCAAACAACAAAACTAACTAATAAGAGACTAGAGAGCCACGATCATCATCTAAAACCGATGTATGAACTTGATCAATGTTGGCAGTAGCTGGGGCTGGAACTATAAGTGCCATAAATGATGGATGGTCGTTAAGAGTGTCTGTCTGAGAAAAGACTGAAGGAATCAATCCACGTACCCACTCAAAAATTATAGGAATCAAGTGACCAGTCAGATCCGGAATCTTGTTATCAGTCAGTGCAGGAATTATGCTATCAGTCAGTGCAGGAATTAATCGCATCGCTAGTCATCCAAATTTCTTGTTGCTGCCAGTTGAGAATTTGGCGGTGGTACTAAGAATGTAGCATCAGATCAAGAAGAAGGATGAAGATTCGGCCCATAATATAAGTGTGCTTGAGATCCAAGACCATATATTCTTCCTTTCTTTAGCCCTCCTACGGCTTCATAATAGGCTTGACATTGATCAACTTCAGACTGAGTCAGTGTCTGATTTTGTAGTATTTCTTGATATTTTTCCTGTAAAAGAGAGTGATAATTAGTGAAACTCATTTTAGTAACAGTAAGCACATGTACAAGAATTATTAAAGACAACAAGAATGCTGCCCTGAAAGCTTCAATAGAATTCAAGACATCTCTGTCTCGCTGAAGGGAGCAAACAAGCTTCTTCCTTTTTGTTTTTTTTTTAACCTTTGATAAGTTCAGAGAACAAGCAAAAGCTTAATTACGCATCAAAAAAAAAAACTTAACTAGTCATTTTGAAATATGAAAATAAGAGTGAAGGTAGAGTTAGTTTCTAATAAATGATGTGTCTTGAATTAGTTACAGTTATGAGCCTACAATCTAGCAGGTTAGTGCAACAAACTGCAGATAAAAATGTATAATGTTACTATGTATGGTGGTGAAGAGTGATTCCATTATAACTTTGTTTTTCTCAAATAATTCTTCCTTCAAGAACTCCCAAATGAACAACAACAGCATAGCCAGATTGGTGCTTTCTAAACTAACCACCATGAATTAAAAAAATAGTTATTAAACTATTACAGTGAAAATTCCTAAATGAAACACCAACTGTATTCTCAAAACATACATTAATTAAATTATCTATAATATAAATAATCTGCTCCTAGAAAAAAAATGATGTTTCATCTTAACACACACCTACACAATTAACAGTTATGCTTTCCTCTATTACCGCATAAAAAGAACTGATATCACGGTGAAGATGTAAAAATAATCCCGAAGAAATAGTTTGCTATAGGTTGCAATGTCAACTCTGCTAAGTGCTTGTTTCAATGAGCTTCACTTTCAACGAACACTCCCACTCAATCTAGGACTCTTTTCCCTCCGCCTCACTCACTTCTTTCTAGTTCACTTAGACACTGTGTAACTAAATTGTAAAGCAAGGTCGCAGTCTAGTAAAAAGAAATCACTTTTGATGAGTCCAAGTGCCTTTGTTTTGATGATTGTCAAACTGATGAGAGACCTGGTCTGTGATCAGCTCTCTGTGGTCCTGGCACCGTCAGTAGAGACAGCTGTAAAGCTGAGCTACTTGCTGCACACAAGTACAGCTGTGAGTTGGTCCATGCTTTAGGTCAAAGTGTATAAGTGGTCTTTATCCATCCCACATCCTTCCACTATATATACAACATGTTGGAAACATACTGAATAGACTTGAAAACCTAATCCAAATCGTGCAAAGCTGCCGACACAAGTTCTCAAGATCTCTCAAGAACAAAGTCTCCTACAAGTTGAAGAACCTGATCCAGACACAAGATTTACTCTAAGTTCTTTATATTGTTGTAAGTCTTTGTTCGTTTGTGCTTAAATTTTAAATCTACTCTTCTCTTTAAAGGAAGCTGCTTGTAGGTAGATAAAAAATCTCAAAGGGTGCTTGTTGGAAGTGTGTTTCCTCAAGCTGTTGAGTGGTACACTAGGCTAGAGTTAGTCTAGGTGTATTAGTGGTCCTTGGATAGAGATAGTCAAGTAGAGTTGCTTGCAATTGGAGTATTGCAAATGTTGAGGGACTACGGGGGTTAGTTCATAGGTTACAAAAGAATCACTATAAGGGTGAAAGATTATGGGAGTTAGTTCCTAGCTTACAATATAGTTGTAACCTGAAGTTTCTCGGTGTAGTGGAGTTGAAATCCTACTGGGCTAGGTTGTGGTTTTTAATGTCTTGAGCAAGGAATTTTTCATGGCAATATCTTGTCGTTTGTACTTACTGCGTTGCATAAGGGAACTGGTACTCAACCAGGTCCCTCATATATTGTGTTTGGTGGACGCACAACCTGCATCAATTGGTATCAGAGCAGGTTCTTTCTAAAAGGTTAACACCTAGAAAGGATCCTCTTCATGGCTAGTTCGTCAAACCAAACCAAAGGTGAGTGTATCTCAAAATCACTAAGATTCAGTACAAAACACTATGACTGGTGGAAGGCTAAAATGGAAGAATTCATCACTGCTGAGGACCCAGAGCTATGGGACATTATCTCTGATGGCCCTTTTACTTTTGCATAAGATAGCTATATCCTGTAAAAGGATAAAAGGTCTAAAAGGATTCTTCTTCGTAGCATTGGATCAAGTCAATACAACTTAGGTTCCTTTTGTAAGATAACAAAGGATATCTGGGAGGCTCTTAAAAGTGCACACAATGGATTTGACAAGTTCAGTACAAAGTTCGAACTTCTCAAGATAAAAAATGATGAAACCGTACAAGATCCAGAAAGGACAAAATTGAAAGAAGAAGAGAGTCTGAACCACAAAGTAGCTGCTGAAAGTAACTCAAGTGAGGAGGAGTATGACCCCGACGGTTTAAATCAAGGACGTAAAAAGAAAGCTCGAAGGAATAGTCAGTCTCGAAAATAAAACTTAGAAAAATCAAGAGAACAACGCTGTTGTTTCAACTGTGGGAAACCTGGCCACATTATTAAAACTTGTCCTTCTCACAAGCAGAGTGCATGGAAGGATATCTTCGGCAGATCTAAAGATGGGAACGTCCAAAGTAAAGAGTTCATGATAGACGACCAAGAGGCTTCCGAAAATAAATCAACATATGCACTCATGGCCAGATCTAACTTGGATAGTGAAGATGAAGATGCTGAAGTAAACTTTTTTGAAGTTCAGAAGAACTTAAGAATTACTCTCAAATAAAGTTGATGTCCTCGGCAAATGCTCTAATCGATGCTTTACAGTCTTGTTAAAGAAAAGAGTTCTCTGTATGAGAATATCAATGGTTTGGAACTTGAAAGAGATGATATAGGAGCATCCATTGCAGATCTTGAAAATCAAATTGCTAAAGTAACAAGAGAAAACTCTCTTTTAAAGAATCAAAAGAAGCAATGGATGAATAATCCGAAAGAAAAAGAAGAAGCCTGTGTGGCTCAACTTGAATTGGAAAATGAGCTTCAGAAATTCAAAGTGAAGTTCACCTCTGATCTAGAAAAGAACAGACAACAACAGGAGGATCTGAAAGGGGTTAGTATTTCTTTAGAAAAATCACTTGATTGGTCCTGGACAATGAATGAGACTACTCCTATAGTCACGATTGAGTGTGAAGGCAAGAAGAGAATTGACATTCAGGACGATAAAATCCTAACAACCCTGTTAAAAAAATTGATGCTAAGAGTGGAAATCGTTTGAATACACATTATGATTGGAGAAATTGCCGCAAGGATGCCTTAAGAATTAGCATCAGTACCTTCAGAAAAGAACGAAATCCATCAAAAGGAAACTCAAAATATAGGGACTTCGTCCCTAAATAAAGAAGAATGTGTTGCCTGCATGGGCAAAGAGGGATCTGATTCATCCGTTTTATCATGATAGGGGACATAAATTAATTTGGGTTCCTAAGTCTGGTAAATAACTCTGCTGAAGGGCTTGAGTGAGAGGAGGCAGTCAAAAGGGTTACTCTCTGTGAGGCTTAAATATTAGACTGCTCCAAACAAAAATAAATCAAGTTTTTATTCTCACTCAAGACCTACCAAAATGAGAGTATGTCTTTTGGATTGTGGAAAAACTGGCTCTACACTCTCCCATATATGAGAAACTTGTTGTTCTCCCTCCAAAGGTTCCCCAATTTGATTGGCAATTACAAGAGTAAAGGTATACACACAGGACAATACTAGGATGATTGAAGTATTGGAGAGTTTTATTTTCTCAGAGTTCATGTCTGATGCTCGTTTGTCAAAGAACCTGGTTCCTTAGACTCAAGTTAGTAGTTCTTCAGTACTGATATGTCTTTAAATTGCTAAAGGGTGCCATGTCATTAAAAATTTTCCTTATATCAACCCTGTAGATCCAAAATGCCTCATCTATCTGAACCAACCCAGTTGATAAAGAAAAGTTCTCCCAACCAATCAAAATTGGTTCGTCGCTACGTCATTTAACTAAAAGGATCCTTTCCTCTTTTCTCTCTTGAACTCTCCGATTGTCTTCTTTTTATAACTCTTAGTGAAGAACTCTGGCTTCCACCTACTTCTCCCTCGGTTCAATCATATCTCAAAATGAATTTTCGACCATGCCTGAAATAAAGATTTCTCTTTCACCCTCTAAAAGCTCAATCCCATCAGACGCAGAACCTAAATCCTCTCCCCCAAAAATCCCCATTTCATCGAATCATAATCCTTTTATCACTCTCTCGAAACCCAAAATTTCGGACTCTACCAGGACTCGCAAGAGTCAGATTCCTAAGAAATTTATATCCTCTTCTAAAAGTTCCCCTTCCAAACCTAATAAGACTGTCGTGGAAGTTGTTCAATACATCGAGGACTTCGAAGAAAATGAAGAAAAGGTTGAGGGCATGAAGGATCAAACAGTGCAAAGGAACATATCTCTGCTGATGGAAATGAAATCTCTAAGGAAAACTTAAAGACACCAGGAATTTCTACTCCTTCCAAAAGGAGTGAAGTGGTGGAGAAATCCTCTACATTCTTGGAAGTTAGTTCCTTCAAACAGGGCGAAACCATATCTGATGTTGTGGAGAAGGGGGTAGACAGCGAGATGTGTTGTAATGATATTCCACTAGTGGAAAAAGGCAACCGCGAAAGTTAGAAAGAAAAAAATTCAAGAGGAAAACCTATAGAGGAATCTAGTCCCTCTACTCAGGAGAAGTTAAAGGAGACTGGAGGGAAGAAAAGAACAAGGCTGCTAAGAAAAAGGATCATTGACGAGAAAATTAATCTACCGGAGAATATGGTGCTTTCTGAAGTTAAGAGAGAGAAAGAGAAAAATCCTACTTAAGAGAAAAGAAATTCCAAGGAAAGAAGAAATGGAAAAGAGAAAGCTTCGGAGGAGAAAGAAATCAAGGAAGTTGAGGAGGATGAAAGGGTGGAGGATGCACAATCCAAAGAAAAGGGGAAATTCTCAACTTCTATAAAAAGAAAATTCACTTCAAAAGGATTAGCTGATTATTTTGCAAAAAGACGAAGGCTTAGAGAATTTGAACTGCTGAGGCAAGAGAATATGAGGAAGAAAAAAGTGCTACTTGGGATATTGTTTGATGAAAAGATCACTGAGTATAATCGGATGAATGAATTAGTAGATATCGTCGAGTTCCAACAGTGAAGTCATCTTTTTGTTGCTCTAGGGCCAAAAGTGTTTGGCAGAGAAGTAAGGGAGTTTTATGCGAACCTCTGCTATTCTGATGACTACACCACCTTGATATCTTATATGAATGGATATGAAATTGAATTGGATGAAGTTAGGTTGAGTAATATCCTCGATGTACCTATCGATAGAATGAAGTCTGTGGAGGGAAAAGCCACTCAAGCTTTCAAGGACTTGATTTTCATGGAAGAAGCAACATCCACTGGAGAATGGCTCTACAAAAAAACAACTCAAGCCTGAATATCAGCTTCTGTTCGAGCTTGTTAACAAAGTGTTGCTGCCAAGAACTGAGGGGAGAAGCAAAGCTTTCATCACCGACCTATATCTCCTTAAAGGTCTAGCAAATTATCAATCCATTATCTTGTCGTCTCTAATATCGAGCACATGATTAAGGTCGTACATACCAACAAGGGTAGACATGGTCTACCTTATGGTTTCTTCTTAACGAAGATCTATGAACAATTTAGAGTGGATACTGGCAAGGCTACAAAGGGAATCCAGAAGCAGATAGTCATAATAACTACATTGGAGGATCGTGAGTGTATACCCAAGAAGGGTGGGGTTGGAACTACTTTGACTATTTCAAGTCTAATTGATGCTCAAAAAAGGCAACTGCTAAAATTGCTAGGCTACGAGCTGAAAATGTTCTCTTTAAGACACAGTTGCTTAAGGAACCTAATCATTGCGCTGAACAAGAAGCTACAAACACAAGGTTGAAGGCTGAAAATGAACAGTTGAAACAACAGATTGATGAGATCAAAGATTAGCTAGTCAGGTGTCAGCGGGCAACCAGCTTATGATTGGACAATCTTATCAAGACCTTTGCCTTTATCTCTTAGCCCTATTAATTCCATGACCTACAAATCTCTATGCTTACATCCTCCTACTGTTGTTTCAATACCTTTAAACTTTCCTTTTCTTATATTTTTTATTGATACTGGCTCTCTTTAGTGTTTTAGTTATCATATGTTGTATCTGGAAAACAATTATGAATGTTGCTTTAAGCTATCATTCATAACGGCTCGCTCTGGCATTTTCTCTGATTCAAGGCGATAGCTAATCCTCTGCTTGTTTTATCTCTTGGTCGTAATGTGTTGTCATTTTCGCGCTGGGATAATGTGCCTGGGCTTATTTTATGAGAGGGCATCACTGAAATCTTTTTGATAATGCCAAAAGGAGGAAGATACGTTGTACTAAAGTTGAAAGGATCTCCAGTTCACAGAGGAATGCGTAGCGTATGTTGCTAACATGTTGCAGGTGCCTTGACAATGATGGTCTGCTTCACAAGGGGAACAAGTGGGAAGCTAGTTCTCAGGGGTAACATAGTCTATGGGTTTGTCATCATCAAAAAAGGGGAAATTTATGAGTCCAAGTGCGTTTAGTTTGATGATTGTCAAACTAAAGAGAGATCTGGTCTGTGATCAGTTCTCTATGGTCCTTGCACCGCTAGTAGAGACAGTTGCAAAGTCGAGCTACTTGCTGCACACAAGTACAACTGCGAGCTAGCCCATGCTTTAGGTCAAACTGTATGAGTGGTCTCTATCTATCCCACATGCTTCCGCTTTATATACAATATGATGGTAACATATTGAGTAGACTTGAAAACCTAATCCAAATCGTGCAAAGCTGCCGACACAAGTTCTCAAGATCTCTCAAGAAGAAAGTCACCTACAAGTTGAAGAACCTGATCTAGACACAAGATTTAGTCTAAGTTCTTTAAATTGTTGTGAGTCTTTGTTCATTTGTGCTTAAATTGTAAATATATTTTTCTTTTTAAAGAAAGCTATTTGTAGGTAGATTAAAAGTCTCAAAGGGTGCTTGTTGGAAGCATGTTTCCTCAAGCTGTTGAGTGGTACACTAGGCTAGAGTTAGTCTAGGTGTATTAGTGGTCCTTGTCTAGAGTTGGTCAAGTGGAGTTGCTAGCAACCGGAGTATTACAAGTGTTAAGGGACTACGGGGGTTAGTTCCTTGATTACAAAAGAGTCATTGTAAGGGTGAGGGATTATGGGAGTTAGTTTCTAGCTTACGATAGAGTTGTAACCTGAAGTTGCTCGGTGTAGTGGGGTTGAAATCCTACTGGGGCAGGTCATAGTTTTTAATCCCTTTAGCAAGGAATTTTTCACGGTAATATCTTGTCTTCTGTAGTTACTGCGTTACGTAAGGGAACTGGTACTCAACCAGGTCCCTCATATATTGTGTTTGGTGGACACAAAGGCTGCATTAAATTTCTAAATAATGAGATAGCTAAAATTAGCTATAATGCTTCCTAATTTGAGAAAATAATAGCAGAATTATTGATTTACCCTGCTAGAGGAATATAAGTGTTCAGAAAACATATTTGTTAACGTACAAAAACATAAGTGTAATCAGACAATATAAGCATAATATACTACTGAAAGAAACTTCCTATAGAAGATTATAGAATGTTGGACTCACGTGCACGATTCAGGCTCACTCACCAACAAAAGATTTTTCATCATGACCATGTGTGTGGACGTGCAAATGTACCTCACTTGGTGTTGGATCTCGACCCTTTTTAGTAGCCGATACAAGAAAAAAATACACAGTTTAGTAACTTCAAAAACCAACAAAAACAGCAACCAATGTCACAATAGAGATTTTGCAGCTAACATAGCAGTTGTTTTTCCGACAAAGCCGGGTTACTATTGAGTGTGCTAGAGCTCAAGAGAAATGTCACGACCCAATTCATAAATCGTGATGGCACCTACAATGTTCCCCCAGGTAGGCGAACCATTCCCAAATAATTTTAATCATTTATAAGAATTATGCGGAAATAGATAATAATTTAGCTAACATATTCGAATCATATAGATAATTAATTCAGAAGTAATAGAAACCCCCAAATCTGATATGGACTAGTACAAGAGTCACTATTTTAAGATACAAGTCTGATATGACGTAAAAATCGCAAGTATAACAATATTGTCTCAAGAATACAAAATAATTAATTAGGGCTTGTTTGGTAGGGAAACAATTATCTTGGGATAACTAATCCCGGGATTAGTCATTCCACTCTCAAGATGGGATAAAATAAGGCTATAATCCTGGGATAACTAATCCCGGAATTAGTTATTCCTGATTTTTATTCCAACCAAACATGGGATAAGAAGGCACTAAAATTTTATTCCGGGACTATTTTTGCTTATCCTTCACACCAAACGACCCCTTATATACTAAGGAAGAGTCTCCGAGTCGAGGATCTAGTCCAAAAGCTCACCCTGAAATCTCTATCACGTAGACTCAGATCACCCTCGACAATAGAAACCGGAACTAGTAACAAACTCCACACTCAAAAGAAGAGTACAACAAGAGTAGCATCAGTACGAACAACACGTAATGAGTAAGCATCATAGGACGACTATGATTAGTTCAGGCATATAAGCATAAAATCAAAAAGCTAAGTAGGTAAGCACATAATACTCAAACCAAGTCACAAAATATCCCATAACTGAATCACCACCTAAGATGAAACTTCTAAACCACAAGTCTATCTTATCACAATAATCTCAATCGATAATCACACCCCAATTTCTGACCTAGGCAGAGTCACTACCCAACGATCTAACCCAGTCCATAATCCGATCCATGCCACCCTAAAAATGCAAAACGACTATACCAAATCAGAAATAAAGAGTCGTATGATGATGCATGATAATATGTAATGATGTGCAATGCAATGCACTGGCAAAATATCTCAAACCTGTACACACATGCTAATGGTATTGTTTTTCCAATAGTTATGACCTGCAGGGGACCCATGATATCCATGTACCACTCACTCCGGAATTGACCTCAGATCACGAGCCCATAACTAGGCCACATCCTCACCCCCTGTCAAATGTGCCTTATAGGCCACATCCTCACCCCTTGTCAGATGTGCCTTTTTAACGTACACTGAATGCAAGAATGATTATTCAAATATGGTTCAAGTCTAGAACCCCGAGATGAAACATCAACTCAAACGTAAGCATGATCAATCAATGAAATCAAATGCCAATTAAAATGCAGGTCAGAATACCATAAGCCATATCAGGACTTAGATAAATCTGCTCAACTATGTAATCAATCATACAAACCATCTCAGTCAACATAAAGAGTCCATGTCACCTCTTTCTTCCAAGTATCACAAACACACCTCATAACAAAGCCTTGTGTCACAAAAGTGTTCCATGTCCTTTCATAGTTTCCATAAACCTTCCATCAATCATTTTTGGACCATTTTCATCATGTATGAATGAGGAATCAGTGCAATAAATATAAATGAATATGCTACGTATCAAATCTTGCATAACTTCGTTACCATCAACAATTCATAATCAAGATCTCATTCGTGCGTTATCACAAGAACACATCCAATTCAAGCTTAATCTCATTATCTAATCACAATATGAATCTCAACGTATTTCCAATTCATCAGTCAATATGAAACATGATCAGCCAATAATATCAAGGTCAATGAATACAAGGCGTCATGCCACAAGTCATAACAAGACTCAGATGAATCACTCAACAATAGCAAGGATATGTAACCATCTCAATTAATAAAAAAAAGTATATATTGACTCCTTCCTTCTCATATCACAGCAAATACACCTCAAATTTAGTACATAAAGTAATAGCGACAAGCCCACATAATCATCAAATGTACCATCCTTGAAAATATCTAACCAAACACCATGTTTGAAGACCTAATCATGCTTTATTCCATCAATTCTACACAATATATACTTTTCGCTAATCAAAGTCTAACTAAAGTAAGACGTAACCTACCTTGAATGCAGAACAGGAGTCAGAACTACTCTACACTAGCCTTATGTTTCCGAAACATCCCAGAACGATGGTATTCTAGTAAATAACAACAGACCACAATGCTAAGTAAGCAATAGACCATCTAATCAAACAAAATCCACATTTGGGACAATAATGCCCAAAGTACCCCTAACCATCTGAATGGGTGAAAGCAGAATTTAAGGGTGAATTTATCCTACCCTCAGTCCCAACAATCATAATCCTCCAATTTAAAGATTTCTGATCACTTTAGACCCTCCAAATAAGATTTCTGGCAAAACCTCCAAATTTAGGTGAAACCCTAAGTCTCAATATATAATTTTTACAGTGATTATGAAATTTCCATCCTAGAAGGTGATAACCTACACTTCTAGATGATATAAGCAGTAATATAAAGCATATTCCATAAGTCCTAATAAAGGTTTCATGAATTAAGGGTTCTAAAGCTTTCACCTACCATTAATGGACCTTAAAACTAACCATCGAAACTTAAAAAATGAAGGTAAAGGAACAAGTAATGGTTAATACATACCCTCAAGGTGAATCCACCAAAGCTATAGAATATTCTCCTCTTTCTCTCTTAGAAACTGTTTTTAGAGTTATGGGACCAATGACTCGAAATTGTCAATATAAAAGTGGGTTTCTGCCTCCCGCCGACCGCTACAGCGGTCACTGTCTTTGCTGTAGCATTCTAACCCACCGCTCCTCATTAAATCCCAATCATCGCAGTGGCGACTGGCACCCCGCTATGGCAGCTCGCTGTAGCAGCCTCCCGCCCGCTGCAGTGGTCGCATCCGACGTGTAACCTCTGGTTTTTCACCAGATTTTCACCCAAAATTCTGACATCAATCCGAGGCCCTACAGACACAAGCCAAACATGCATACATAAGTAAAAATGGGCTACGGAATCACCGTGGTGTAACGACCCGTTTGGTCGTTATAGTCCTTTTGACGTTTTCACTCGTTCCCGAGCATTGATTAGCTTGCTTTAGACCTGAAGGGACCTTTGACATGCTTCCCGAGGTGTCTAGGCCGGAGTCAGGCGATTTTGGTGAACATATAGGCTTTTAGTGAAAGTGATTGACCCGAAGTTGACTTTTGGGCAAACGAACCTTTTTCGAAATTTCATCAATTCTGAGAGGTTCGGATAGTCATTTAGAACCTTTATGTGCATTTGATTCGGTTCCTAATGCATTCGGATGCATTTTGGGACGGTTGATGGGAAATGGGAATTAAGGCATCGGTGGTTGACTCGGTCAATGAGACCTCTATTGGGAATTTTGAGGCCAGGCACGTTCGTAGCATGTTTTTATGTGGGACTAGGTATCTAGTAAGTGAGCAGATGATGTAACACCCCGTACCTTTAACGAAAGTTTTGACCACAATCCTAGACTTAGAACATCAGATAAAGAATGTGGAAATTGAAATTTTTCTGTTCAGTTGTGATATGGTGGTTTACGCCCATGAACAGTGACCGTATTTCAATTTACGACCATGAACAGTGCCCGTAAACTGAAACCAAGAATTTCTGAACATTCTGGAATTTGACATTTTGAGGTCATATGGTTAAATACGGACCGTATTTCACTTTACGGACCGTATTTCAAAACGTATTTCGAATTTGGGAAAACTTCCTTGATGCAAGTTGTAGAGCATTGAAATACCTTTCCAACGGTATCTTACGGGGGTCAAACGGACATCTGTGCAAGGAGTTATGGTCATTTTACTGAAGCGACACAGTGCAGTCCAAAGTGCAGAATACGGTCCGTAAATCAATTTACGGCCCGTAAACTGACTTTACGACCAGCAGTGTTCAGGTCGTAAATTTCACTTTCACAGAACAATATATATTCGTCCATATCAGTTCAAGTCATTATTTTTCATTCCCTCAAACCCTAGAACAACCTCCTACTCTCCTCCAACATCAAGAACACCAAGGTAAGTCCATTCTAATTATTCCAACTCCATTCTAACATATATCCTTGTAATCTAAACAAGAAATCATCATTCCTAATCTAGGGTTTTCAAGAAAACCCATCTCAAGATTCAAGAATCAAGATTTAGGAAATCTTCTCCATAATTCAAGTCTTTAATTCAAGTTTTGGAGCAATTAAGGTATGTCTCTTTTGAAAAATCTTATTTTGGAATGCATGACTTCTTTTCTTGAAAGTTCTTTATTGAATAGAAAGGGTGAACTTCTCATACAAAACCCTAATGTGTGTCTAAGATTTTAATAATGTTCTTACCCTTATCATTGATAGATTTGACGGGTTAGAATAGAGAAAATGACATTGAAAGCTCGGTTATGATTTTTGGATATCAAATGATTTGTGGGCTGTTTTGGTATGATTAAATGGATAGAATTAGTTGGATATTGATATAAAATAATTGTTGAGATTGTTGTTGATGTTGTTGTTCTTGAATTTGGAAGTATAAATATTATTCAAGATCCTTTAATGAATGAAAGGAAAAGAAATCTTTTCATGTTCCTTGAACTCTAATTCATGTTTAAATGGTGGTTAATGTGTGTGAGGGGACAAACCCACATTAAACCTAGATTGTAACAAACCCTATATATGTATGTGATATTATGAATGTTTTCCTCTATAAGATATGTTTAATAATGATGGTTAAGGGTTGGTAATGATATTCTCATTGATGATTTAAGACATGGAAATCTTTCGTAAAGAAGTTATACGTTTTCAAACATTGGTCGGAATAACTTATCCTTTCAATATGGCATAATGCTCCGTAATGATAATTTGACTACAAAGATGATTTCTTTTAGACAAGGTCATGCGTGTGTAGGGTCAAGCCCGCATCGAACCTTACACGAACTATACTACTTTGTGAAACTCGCTTTTCCCCATTATTGGATGATTGAACTTAAATCTTCTAAAGGTTAGACCTTCAACTTGTTTTATTGTTAAATGGGTTTCTTAAACTTGAAATTGAATAAGATATTTGAATAAGATTCTCAATCGGTTGTAACTTGAAATGCCTCTATTTGAGATGATGACTTGAGAAGTGAGGTTCGGCTCTAAGCCATGATTGATAATTTAGTAATATGACATGATTAGTATTTTTGTTTGTATTTTGGACCTGTATGGTAAAGTTGTGTTAGTCCAGAGGACGATTAGCCTTCGTGGTTTCCTAACCAAGAGTATCGATTGATTGATTAGTTTGGCTGTGAGTAGCTTGCTTTCTATCTTGTTTCCTGTGAGTGGCTTGAAGTGATATTGAATTCGTAAGTGAAATGCCTGGCATGGTAAATGGTAAAGAGTTAAATTGATATGTCTTTCATTGATCGATATGTGTAATGAACTTAAATGTTATTGACGATATGACTACTTTGAGACAAATTGGGGAATCGGCTTCTATGCCATGGACTTTGTTGTTGTGTTTGGCCTAGCCACTCGGGAGGAAGGGTAGCCACTATGGATCCTAGTGTGTCGTTGCCTAGCCATTCGGGAGGAAGAGTGGCCACCGCTGGGTTCGCTACCCGGGGTGTGATTTATGCCTAGCTATTCGGGAGGAAGGATAGCCACCGCGTACTACATAGTCCGGTGTGATTTATGCCTAGCTATTCGGGAGGAAGGATAGCCACCGAGAATTATATGTTCCGGTGTGGTGCGCTATGCGCGATATGCTTGATTCTTGGGCCTGTATTGGCATGTGTGACATTCTTATTCTCTTATGGAATTGTTGATGACTATCTTAATTGATTAAAAGGGCATATTTGAAGTTGTAACTTGACAATAGGCTTTATGAATGGGGTTTGACATTTATTATCGAGATACCTAAGCTGAATAACTGTCCGTATATTGATTTCATATCATTTTTCAGAACTGATTTCTTTATATATTATTATATTTTATTTTCATAATACTTGTTGTCCCCGAGGCACTCACTGAGTACGAAAGTACTCAGGCATACCATTGTTGTTTTTGATGGTATGTTAGGTAACGAAGAAGAGCAGGTTCGTGATACTTTCAACGCTTAAGAGAACTTGCTGCTATTGTTGATTTGGTGAACCCACATCCTTGTTCGTGGAACACTTCCTGTTTCGTTTATTATTCTAGATTTCCGGGCTGCGTCCCGAGGTTTGACGACTGTTATGTCTCTTAGAAGCTCCATAGATAGTTGTCATAATTGTGGGTAGATTGTCAAAGTCTCGTACGACTTAATGGGTGTTTGTCACGTTTATGACTATTTACTTATAAAGACTTCCGCTGATTTAATTCATGTGATCATGATGTGTTACATTTAATTTATAAATTGTTGGAGGCGAATGTTGAACCTGGCGGGTTCAAGTATTATTATTGTGTCGTTTAGGTTCTTCCGATGTTGTTCATGACGTCGGATGCCGGTCACGTCTAGGGTGGATTTTGGGGCGTGACAGATGACCTCGGGAGTTAGTCAAAAAATTGTGATCAAAGGAAAATATTAGGCCAAGTTTCTGGTGTCTGGTGCCCGCTTTGGCGGCACCAGCACCGCAGCAGCGGAATCGTTGGGGCGGCAGCCCTGCTATTGAAGCAGTCCCAGCCATTTTCTCTTGACCATTGAAGCGGTCAGGTGGCCGCTGGGGTGGTCTAGTTACCACTACAACGGTGAGGGGCAGTGACTGTTTATTTAATGAGTCTTAGACCCTCATTATTTCATATCTCGATATTGGGGCTTGGGAAAGCTGTTCTTTGAGACAAATTGAGGGAAATCTAGGAGGTAAGACATTGTCCAATCCTTTACTTCTCTTTAATCACAATCATCTTAGACTTTCCCCTTCCTTTTTACAATCCCCTAGAGTTGGAATTTGAAGAAGAGTTTTGGGTGACTTTTCTCTAGGATTATATTTGATAAATTGATGATATTGATGATAAAATACGATTAATCTAAGCTTAGTAACCCCATATCCTCCATTATTAACGTTGAATTTCGAATTTGGAGAATTAGGGTTCATACCAAATTTGGGGGTTTTTACTTGAAATAAGATTTACCAATTCTTAAGTCAAATTAATAATTAATGGTTAGGTTATGATCATCTAAGGCTTAATTTGATATTTTACCTTCAAATTTTCGGTTTTGCCCTTGTGGGCCCATTCATCAATTACTAGGGTTAAAATGGACCTAATTGATATCATAGCAATATTAGTATCATTATTCATGATTTCTAATATAAAATTGGATTATGCTTAGACTACTTTGGTTCTGAGCTTCAGAGGAAGAGCAAGAAAAAACAGTGACTTGTTGGTGTTGCGATTCGACAGTCCAGATAGGTCATGGTTTACCTTTGGTGAGACTTAGTATAGTGAATCACATATTTAGTTTATGATGTCAAAGTTGGGATGGATAATGCCTTAGGTTGGGCCCTGATGTGTGTCGGGACTATCCACCCCATTATATGTGTTGATTATTCAATTGTGTTGGTTGATGCTATGTATAGTTGGTAGATAGCGATTGTTGCTTATTGTCCTGATTTGGATAGGATTGGCATACCCGTTGTTGGTATTTGTACTTTGATATATTATTGGCGTACCCACTGTTGTACTTGAGATTATTGATACATATTAGCGTACCCGCTGTTGGTACTTGATTTACATATATTGGCATACCCGCTGTTGGTATTGTGATGTGATGCATTGTTGGCGTACCCCGTTGAGGTACTTGTGATATTGAACTTGCTTGTTGATGATTGACATATGCATTGCACGCATTTCTCATATTTATCATGCATGGCCGATATCCGGTGATGATCCGGTATCGTTGATTGAGAAAAACTGATATTTGATAAACTCTTTTACTTGAGTGTTTGTGAAAAGGCCGATGTCCAAAGGTCCATTCCGGAATCGCTGTTTATATGAAATTGATACTTGATAAGCTATTTTACTTGAATGATTGTGGGGTGGCCGATGTCCGAGGTTCAATTGCGGAATCATTGATTTGTGAAACTGATATTTGTCAGACTCTTTTGAGTGATTGTGAGGAGGCCGATGTCCGGTGGTTATATTCGGGCATCGTTGTTGCATGGCCGATTCCGATGTTATCCCGGAATCATTGTTAGTGCATGGGATCCACAGGTCCCCCAGGGTTATGCCGCTGAGACTCCCCCTGTGAGCAATTAGCCCGGGTCCCGTCTGTTTGTTGGGGAAAGATCCGGGACGGGTGACACTTAGACTTGGAGAGTCACGCTGGGTTGTGCTACCAAGACGTCGATATTTCCGTCCGGAGTACATGTGTACAAATCATTTGCACGACATCGCATCGTATTCATACCATTATTACACTGCATTGCATTATGACTTGAGTGAGATGTTGTGATGACTGGATTGTGGTAATTGTGTTGTGATGATTAGAGTGTGATGATTCTATCGTGGTGATTGGTTCGAATCGGATGTACTCAAACTTATTATGTTGGGGTTTAGATGATTACATAGGTGATGACGGATACTCGGTTACGATTAAATTGTCTCATGCTTGGTTGGTTTATTTGCTTATCTGTCTTATTTTCTAAATTGTGTTAACTATGCTTAGTTGGCCGATGATGCCTACCAGTACTGTTGTTTGTACTGACCTGCACTTGCTGCATTCTTTTATGAATGCATAGTACCAGGTCGGATCTACTTCTCTGACTCGTGGCTGATCGACTCCTCAGCTTCTACTTGAGTTTTCCAGGGTGAGCATGGTGTCCGCTGACCTCGAAGACTCTTCTACTGCTTATGTCTTACTTTTCCTTCAAGACATGCTTTGAGACCATTTATGTATTATTATTCAGACCTTAGTATTCGGATTTAGACACTCTTGTATGACTAAACCAGATACTGGGGTGGATTCATTTACTTCCGCAATTATCTATATTATATTATATTATATTGTGAGACTTACGTCATTTTACTTCTTCCGCTATTATTTTATCGATTGTGAATGTTGAGTTAAGGGTTTGCCTACCGATGTGGGAAAGGTAGGTACCCGCATGACCTAGGCTAAAATGGGTCGTGTCACGTGGCCTCGGAATTCATGACGGAGGTCTAATTTACTAAGTCACCCGCCGACGAAAATAAAACCAGTTTCCAAACAATACACACATACAATCAAATGCCTCAGTTTTTTTTTTTTTTTTTTGACTTCTAACTCTTTAAGTTCTCGCTAGACTCGCTCCTAGTCTCGGAATTAAACTACTAGGGGTAAAATGGTCAAAACGCTCCTAACGACCTTCCATGAAAATTGAAGCTCACTCACTGGAAAGTGCTACTAAGTGGCAATTCAGCTTTTGATTTATTTGCTGGTACAGATAAAAGATACAAAACAATAAAAAAGTGAACAATTATAACATTAACTAGAAAAATTAACCGTGTTTCGCGCGGTTAGAAAAAATCTTATTGGATTTAAAAATTAATTATATTTTTCCAATATCTGAAAATTGAAAATATTTTGACATATTCCTTTTACATATGCAGAGTCCATATGAGAATAAAACACAACAGCATCCAAAATAACCATTTGAAAGACACACTAAAGCACATAGAAATGCTCCACTTTGCCTTTAATGTGCACTGCACTGTAAAGACTAAAAATCACTTGACAATCTGTTTGTTATTGATCTAGCTAGAGGGTGGGGTATGTGTAATTACCGAGTTGGCCATAATAGGGCCTTGTTACTCTATGGGTGGGGGAGACCTGTTGCTAAATTGTAGGTATCCTCATTGAGCATTCATGTTCTTGTTATTCTATATAATGAACATACGAGAATCGTCAGTATTTACCTTCTTGTTGATTCAGAGTGATTCCTTATTCATGCTATTGATGAGTCGATTCTGAGTCTTAGTATGATTGTTGTATGATGACCTGTATTTTTATTGTATGCATGTTCGTGGAGTATCCACATTATTGGAAGGTCGATTTTGTAAGTCTTGTTATGACTCATGACATGGTGACTTGTATTCTTGAGATTGATACATTGATTGTTCATGATCCTTATTGATTGTTGCACGAAAATACATTAAGATAAGAAAGAACATATAAATATGAAAAGGCATATTTGACAAGGGGTGAGGATGTGGCCTATTTATGGGCTCGTGATCTGAGGTCAGTTCTAAAGCGAGTGGTACATAGACACCATGGGTTCCCTGTAGGTCATGGCTATTTGGTCAAACATTACCCTTTAGCATGTGTGTACGGATATGATACAAACTTTGATTGCATTATACCTGTGTGTTCATATTTGTGACGGTGGTAGAGTTGATTCCAGTTGGATGACATATAGTCATGGTTCATTCTAGTTTACAATTGCTTTCCTGAAGATTGTGGAGATGAGGCATTTTTTAATGACCCGCTAGGTCATTATGGGAGTGACTTAGTAAACTAGATATCCGTTGGGAATTCTAAGGTCGCGACCGAGTCCGTAGCGTGTTTTTATGTATATGTGCATGTTTGATTTGCGTCTATAGGGCCTCGGATTGGTATTGGATTTTTGGGTGAAAACTGGTCAAAAACCCTGTCTGCAGCGGTTCTGGGACCGCTGTAGCGAGTCCCTCGTAGCGGGTAGGGGACCACAACCACGGGGCGGGGGAAATTAATGAGGTTTGCTATAGCGGGACATTTACCGCTATAGCGGGACTGCCGAAATGAGAAGTCGACTGCTGCAGCGGTCGATGGGAGGCAGAATTAGTGTTTTATATTCTTATTTTTGAACTCATTCCCCACATAACTCCAAAACAGTTCCCAAAAACTCTTGTTGCAATATTTTAAGGCTAGTGCTAAAATACTTTTGAAAGGTAAGTCTTAACCCTTTACTTTGTTCATTCCATCATAACATTAAGTTTCATGATTAGTTTAAGATTTGTTAATGGTGAATGAAAGGACTAAAGCCCTAGAACTTAAGAAACCCTTGAATGATAAATGGGTTAGTGATTTATTGTTGTTTATTAATCTAAGATCATAGATTATCATATCCTAGGGTAGGAATTCAAGTTCTAATGGATGAGAATGATGTATTGAGACTTAGGGTTTCATAAAGATGGTAACTTTGGCATAAAATTGCTTATAAAAGGGTTGAATTGATTAGAAAACCCACGAATAAGAGTAGTATAATGGTTGGGGTTGATTTTATGATGAATTCACACTTAGTGATAGTTCACCCATTTGAAAAGGGTAGAAATAGTTGGGTTCTCTTCCCCAATTGTTGATTGTTTGAGTAGATGATCCATTACTCACTTAGCGTTATGATTTCTATACTTTGAATGTTCTGAAGCTTTGCGAAAGGGGAAAGTTATTGTGGAGTGATTGCATTGTCCCTATTCGGCTTTGAGGTAGGTTACAGTCTACTTAAGTTAGACTTTGGTTAGTTGATTGTATATGTTATGAAACTAATATGAGAAAGCATGATTAGGGCTTCAGACATAAAGTGTGGTTGGAAATTCTTAAGTTTGACATTGATTGATTTATTATGTGATGAATTGTTATGATATGATAAAGAAGGAGTTGATGAATACTCTTCTTGTTGACTTGGCGTATCCCTTGTTCTTGTTATTGATGAATTGATTCTTGAGTCTTGATATGACTTGTGACATGGTGACTTATGTTCCTTGATATTGATTTATTGACTGTTCACAATCCTTATTAATTGTTGGAATGGAAATATATTGAGATAAGAAAGAACATATGAATATAAAAAGGCACATTTGATAGGGGGTAAGGATGTGGCCTAGTTATGGGCTCGTGATTCGAGGTCAGTTTCGGAGCGAGTGGTACATGGACACCATGGGTCCTCTGTAGGTCATGGCTATTTGAGAAAACATTACCATTTAGCACGTCTGTACCGATATGTGATAGAGTTGAGATAATTCGTGATTTACGGTTATATTGGTAGTGACATGGGTTGAGTTACTCTTATTGATTACTGTTTGTGTGTGCTTATCTTATTTGGTTATTGGATGATTCTTGTTGATAGTTTCATATGGTTATGTGTTGTTCTGTATATCTGTCTATTCTATTGATTTTGTGATTTTATGCATAATACTAATCTTAATCGGCCTATGATATCTAGCGATACAAAGTGTTTGTACTGACACTACATTGCTGCATTCTTTTAAGTGCAGATTGTGATCCAGCGACATCTACCAGACCTCATATTTAGCATGAGGTCAGTTTCCGATAGATTTGAGGATGAGCTTTTATCCATGCCAGACTGCCTGAAGATCTTCTTTTATTGATGTCTATTTCTTTCCAGACATTACTTATGTTATTCAGACAGTTGTTATTACCTTAGATAGTTTATGTTTTAGAGTCCTTGTAAGATGACTTTCGGATTTTGGGGTTGTAATAGTTAGACTACGTTTTGGGTAATTATTATTTTGCTATATTCTTGATTTGTCTAAAAGTGGTTAAGTAATTAGTAATCGTTAAGTTGGTCTATTAAGTAGATGGTTCGCCCACTAAGGGATTGGTGTGGGTGCCACTCACCGCTACTTGGGTCGTGACACGTGTACAAGTAACCTCGTAATCCGTTGATAAACATAGAAAGGCAGGTTGAGTCAACCCTATAAGCTTGGCTAAGTGTTTAGGAGTACATTGATTTGCTATCATTGACTGCTTGCTTTACTTGTTCTCACTTGATTCCTGATAGGGATTGAGTCTGGTGTCCAATGGGGGTTATGTGTTGATTAAGTGTAATCGCTAAACTACGAGTCCGTCAGGTTGTAAGAGAAAGGGGTAAGAATTAGTGGTCCTACTGAGTGTCGGTTGATAGGGAGGTTGAGGTTTGTCCTTTATAATTTGCCGGGTTTTAATTGGTCCAGTAGTCTATCTTGAATGTAACTATTCCTGTCTGTTAGTCCTTACTTCCTAGTGTTGCATTGACATGGTAATGGGATACGAGCATGTCTATCTCAGAACTATTTAAGTACGGGTAGATTTAAAAAGGTGTTACGACTGTACCCATCTGTTTATTCAGTTTGGTTTTAAATCGTATTGCGTGAACTAATCTTAGTAGGTCTATGATGCTTATCAGTACGTGTGGTGTACTGATACTACTCTTGATACATCCTTTAGGGTGTAGATGTGTTTCAGGTTGTTGCTTGAAGGTTTCATTAGCAGAAGTGGCGGATATCTTCCTACAACTTTTGTGCATCTCATTCCAAAGGCGGAAGTTGTGTCCTTTTAATTGTGTTATCTTTCTGTAATTTAGAAGCTCTTGTACCTGTCTAAACTAGATCCTTAGGAAAGTTAAATAGTTTGAATAAATAAAGAATGTCTTCATAATTTTCATTTTATTTGCTATCGTTGGTTACATTTGCTTTCGTAACAACATTGCAAAAAGGTTGGTTGGTGAGGCTTCACCTATCAGGTAGCAATAAGGTAGGTGCCCACACGATCCGTAATTTGGGTCATGACAAAAAAGGAGAACCAAAGTAAACAAAAAAAATGAACATGTTCTTTTCTTGTTCGCTTTCTCGTCACTAATCACATAGCTTTGTTTACTTTCTCTTCGCTAATTACATAGCTTACTCTCTTCTTGACTGCAATAGTAGAAATTTTAGATGTTGATAATCTCTAGCCATTCTGGTGTTACTGAATACATTGTAATTATGAGTCATCTATGTGTTTAAAGTACCTTTGTTCTGTTAATATATGAAACTTATTGGTTTGCTATGCTTACTCTGCTCACATGCTGCAACTTCAATGCATGGTAGGTTACATCTGATCTCTATAATGTAAATTTCATTTTCAGCAAAACTTATAAAAATCAAAGTTATGCACCATTTTAAGACTATTAAACACTTTGTTGTTGTTTAAAAGAAGAAAGAAAGAAACATTTTTGAGCTAAACAAATTGATTTAACCTGGAGTTCTTTATCCTTAAGTACACCTCACTCGTTTTTACAATGGATATACAGAAAATTTCACCGACAGTCTCTCGGCATAATATCTCCTCCTTCCTAAAACACAAAACCAACACACTAACACATACACAGTGGCTACAAAACCAAGATTTATGTTCTTTAACAACACCCAGTTAAAGCATAAACATTATTAAATGTCAATAAAGAGGAAAATAGCATTGAACAAAATAGCAAAAGAAAAGAAGAAATAGATACCCAAACCCTCAATTTTTTATCTATACATTTCTACCCTTTAAGGGAAAAGAGAAAAAATTATATATCTAGAGATTATGTTATTAAGGTGAAATGGACAAACCCTAAGTGGAAAAATATGTTTATAGAATTTACCCACCAGAAAAGGTGGCTAGCTGAGCTGAGCATGACAAAAAATACAAAGAAAAAATGGAAGATCGATGATATTTTACGAGAATTCATATATGTCTACGATATTGAAGGTTTTAACTGATATAGAAAAGCAAGAAAGAGAGAGATAAATAAACAAAGTAAATCACCATGGCAAATGAGAAAAATACCTTGAGTGAGAGTATGAGAACCACAAACGGCGGCGAATTTTCCGGTGGATTTGAAGAGCAAGAGTCTATTTTGAAGAGAAAGAGAAAAATACCCTCATGTTAGTGGGTTTGAGGTATTAGTGGGTTTAGAGTCTATTTTATTTTATTTAGTTGATAAAAATAAAACTAAATTTTATTTACCGACGGATTTACCGATAGATTGATTCTATCGCTACAATTAACTTGAAATTTTACCATTTTAAAAGCTAACGACGGAAATATCTATAGCAACTGATATTAAAATATGGTGATACATACATATTACCTAATGACTAACATAATCCGTCGCTACATCCGTCGCTAATCTGTAATAAATTTTGCAGCCCACAGTTTGTCATAATTTTAGTAGCTAAAATGAAGGCACGTAATTTTCGTGCCAAAATATAGTGACAGATTTAAAAATTCATCGCTATTCCGTCATTAGTTTAGATTTCATTTTTTTTTTTTTTGCGACAAAACTGAAATTCCGTAGGTAATCTGTCGTTACCTAGCGGCGAAAGTAATTGTGTCACTAAAATCCGTCTCTAAAACCAGTTTTTTTTTTGTAGCGTTAAAGAAGTTATTTTTCTATTATCTGATTGCATACTTATTACGCCCCTATTTCATATTACTCAGTAGAATTCACAAACCACTGATATTAACTGAGTGCTTGGAGTATTATCATTATTGGAAGTCATCTTTCATCAATATCTGGTATTAGAAAGTAAAAGGTAGAAACTTCAAAGCATAAGTGATAATGTCTAAATCCACTCCTCAAAGAAAAAGTGTACACGATCATATGTCAATAATTTATCTAACTACGAGTCGGGGTCAATTCCCGAACAGGAAACAATATACTAGGCGATCAAGAAAGAAAAGGATTTATCAGCAACTAAGCTAAGCCAAATATTTTTTCGATATTTGATTTTTTAGTCTGATTCTACCATATTTCTATTGGTTATTCTGTTAAATAGAAAAAAAATATCAGTGTTAAAATAGAGTTCAAAACAAACACTACTTCTGAATTTAGGTTCCAAATCTAATTAATTAAAAAGTCATTGTTATCAAGTTCAAATAAGGAAATATCAAAACAGTGTCCTTATTTTCCGTGCAGTGTCTTTGTGATTGAAAGCTATTTGTGTGTGCAAATATTTAACTCTAACATAAAAAGTGATCATTTTTTTGTGCAGATTTTCCTTCAAAAGCACTGGTCTTTAATATTTACCCTTCGCCTAGTACCCCAATACTCTCGGTTCGAACCCCAACTCAGTTAAAAAAAAAGGAATTTCTCAAGGCAGAGGTTTGGATAGGTAAGGCAGAGTTTTGCATGCAACTCTACCTCAGGCAAAATTTTGAACGCAAAACTCTACCTGCAGGCAGAGTTTGCAAAACTCTACCTCACATACAAGACTCTACATGCAGGTAGAGTTTTACAGCCAGGTATATAAGGTAGAGTTTTGGCATGCCTGAGGGCAAAACTCTACCTTAAGGGAGAGTTTGCCTCAAAACTCTCCCTGATCAGACAGAGTTTGTGTTACACCTCTCGCTTTCATATTGGGAAGAACTTACGGTTTTTTAGCCAAGTATGCCTTGAAATGGAAATTTATACCCGAGTATGCTCAACATTTCACCCCGTGTATGGAGGTACTAGTGGGTATTCCAGGTACATTGCAGGATTAGAAGTTGAACGGATTGAACCGACGCAGGCCGAGAAGACTCAGGAAAATCTGCAGACACCAGACGTAATCGACGGACCGTCGATCATGTCGATGGACCGTCAATACGAACCATCGTTATGTTCTGAGAATTCTGATCTGCAGAAATCGATCGACGAGAAACGTCGACGGGCCGTCGATCGTCGTCGTCGATATGGTTCCGCAGCTCCTGATCAGCAGAAGCAGGTCGACGGAGCAAGTCGACGGGCCGTCAACACGCCGACGTGACCGTCGACCCGCTCATCTGGAACATTCCAGTTCCAGCTATAAATAGATGAGTTACACCCCCAAGATTTCAGATTGTACTCTCTCTCTCTCTAAGTGTTGAAGGTCTAGACAAATTCATTCATTATATTATCACATATCCAAGGGAAATCAAGGAGTAAACACCAGGAAATTGTGGAATCAAGGGTGAGGATACTCTTTAGGGTTTGTACAAGTCAAGAAATCTCCTTGGATTGAAGCTAGGATTTTCTCAAGTGAAGTATTTTCATCCAAAGGATATTCTCATATCATCAAGGTAAGTTTTATGATTCTTCCATGTTATTTAGACTATAGAGGGGTTAAAAGACTTGGATTATGGAGAGGAGGAGAATATGAGGTGCAAATATGAAAATAAAGATATTCTTGAATCATGACTTGACTTGAATCATAGCTAATGATCTGTAATGAGTATAATCTTTCTATAAATAGTATTAAAGATGTTGTAGAGTCATTGTATGAGGATGGATACGGTGTGGTGCCATAGTTAGGGTTATAAAGAAGTTTGATAGGGAATGTTGGACATTTAATAATGTTTAGTTTGATGAGGTCATTGACTAAGGTATTGTGATAGTTATTGATGTTGGGAGTCGTTTATTAGGTGGAGGAAGTCATCAAATAAAGGAGATGTTATCCAATTTTCGTTAGCTTTAGCATAAGCTTAAGCATGTTATCGATTATCTAATTTTAGTACGAACTCTCTTGAAGGTAGAAACGTGAATATTGGTGGGAAGCGTTCAAGTGATAAAGTAGCTAAACAAAAAGGTATGTAAGGCTAGTCCCTTCTTTCTAAGGCATGATTTCTACGACATGACTTCTTACATCTCTCCATGACTTTCTTACATTCCGGAAAATATGAGTCAACGTTATGTAGAGTTTCTTATCAGATAAAAGAATAAGAGATATGTTATGGAAACGATAATGGTAATGATGAGCCTAAGTATAGAGATTCTAAAGCCTATGATATGATACCTTCACGAAGTTCACGCTACGAATATGATATGACATTTTACGAAGCTAATGATCCTTGTACGACTCCTTGATGTTATTCATTATTTCTAGACCCACCTTATGATGCTAGTTCTTTCAAGGTGAGGTATGATGATCATGATTACTCCATAATAGAATCGGGGGTTCTCGACCTTACATCACCCCGGTATAGTTATAGATTGTCTTTGAATGCTAATGCATGCTTTATGATAAGTTTACAATAAGTTTATGATAAGTATATGATGATGAGATTCCACCGTGCCTAGAAGGCCGGGCACGTCACTGCGAAGGCGGGCTGCATACGATTTCACCGTGCCTAGAAGGCCGGACATATCACCGCAAAGGCGGGCTGCATATGATTACACCGTGCCTAGAGGGCCGGACATGACACCACTAGTGGGCGGCGTATGATGGTTACCCGGATGCGGGTTAACGACGATGGTACATGTGTTATGTTGACATAGGTGATATGTGTAAAACGCATTTTTCCCTTAAAGGTTAAGCAGGTTATATCTTCACCTCATGTTTCATGATTTCCTTATTATGTCATTTCTATTCATGCCTTACATACTCAGTACATTTATCGTACTGACGTCCTTTCTTTTGGACGCTGTGTTCATGCCCACAGGTAGACAGGGAGACGGCGCGGATTCGTAGGAGTTTATCAGCAGACTTACAGGAGCACTCCACTATTCCAGAGGTGCTATTTTTGATATATTATTTCGAGTATATGTTTTGGGCACGACGGGGTCCTGTCCCGTCCTTCTGTCTAGTACTCTTGTATAGGCTCGTAGATGCATATGTGTGGGTAGTTAATCCCATATAAGGGTCATAATGTCTTCTTGTATATCATTTTGATAGCCGAACGGCTTATGTTATAAAAGTAGATATGTTCTTGGAAGTGATAATGGTTTTTCCTATGCCTAGAAGTGTGAGACTAATAAATGAATGCAGGATATGTGTGATGAGTAATAGAATGAGTGGTGATCGATAGTTAGCTCCGGGTACCCGTCATGGCCCCTACTCAAGTCGTGACAAAAGTGGTATCAGAGCAGTTCCATCCTAGGGTGTGTCTATGAGCCGTGTCCAGCAGAGTCTCGTTTATTGGTGTGAAGCGCGTCACACCTATAAACAAGAGGTTGCGGGGCATTTAGGAAAAATGACCATTCTTCTTCTTACTAGATCGTGCGATAGAGCCATGTTATAAGATTTTCTCCTCCTTAATTGTGCGTTATGATTTTAGTGATGCCGCCAAAGAAAAATGCTACAGCCGCCCAGAAGGGCAAGGATACGACAGAAAGGCGGATAGAAAGGGAGCCGCCAACCAATGTAGAGGAAGGCAAATCCTATAGTGAGGCTATATCTAGTACCTCACACACTCTGCCTAATTTAGAAGAGCAAGAGGGGGCTTCAGTTCCAGCTCCTATGCCTCCAGTTCCTCCACCGGCTGCTTCGAGTCAACAAATGACCGAAGTTATTCAGTTATTGACGCAGTTAGTTGCCGCTCAGGCACAGCGGCAGAGTACAGGTTCAGGTGATAGGGCGACTAGTATGCGAGCCTGGGATTTTATGAGTTTAAACCCTTCAGAATTTTTCAGGTCAAAGTCGGATGAAGACCCGCAAAGTTTTATTGATGAGATGTTGAGAACATTGAAAATTATTCATGCCTGCGATACTGAATCTTTAGAGTTGGAATCTTATAGACTTCGGGATATAGCGTTTCTTTGGTATAATAACTGGATATCTTCAAGAAAGGAAAATGCACCTCCTCCGGTTTAGCAAGAATTTGTGGATGCTTTCCTTCGTCACTATTTACCACCCGAGGTCCGAAAGGCCCGAGCTTACAGGTTTCTAAATCTAAAGTAAGAGAATATGAGTGCTCAGGAGTAGAGCCTTCACTTTAATTCATTGGCTAGATATGCTCCGACTATGGTGGCTAATATGAGAGATAGAGTCCATAAATTTGTGAGTGGCTTAGGGCCACATTTGTTTAAAGATTGTTTGACAGCTTCATTGCAAGAGGGGATGGATATTTCCCGTATTCAGGCCCACGCCCAGAACTTAGAAGAGCAGCAAAATCCACAAAGGGGTGAGCGAAATATTGATAGAGGGCAGAGTAAGAGGGCCAGATCTATGGGTGTCGGTACCGACTATAGAGGGGGATCGCGGCAGTCATATTTAAGATACTCAGGCCAGTCGGCGACTAGTACAACCCCTCGGTTTGCAGGCAGGATATTTGATCGCTTCATTTATTCAGGACAAGGTCAGAGCTCGAGAGCTTCGGGTTCCCAGTTTGGGGGTGATTATAGTCAGAGGATACCACCGGTTCCGCGATGTAGTTAGTGCAGAAAGATACATTCGGGCCCGTGTCGCTAGGGTTCAGATGCTTGTTATATTTGTGGACAGACTGGGCACCTGATGCGTGATTGCCCCTCGAGGTACGGTAGAGGTGGGGTTCAGCCCACAGGATCAACAGTTGGTTCTTCTTCGTCTGTGCGCCTGATGGGAAGACTCCCCAGCTTCTAGCAGGTCGTAGTAGGGGCAGAGGGGGAGCATCCAGTTCAGGTGGCACTCAGCCCCGTATTTATGCTCTAGCCGGACGTCAGGATCTTGAGTCGTCTCCAGATGTGGTTACAGGTATATTGACTATATTCTCTCATGATGTTTATGCGTCGATTGATCTGGGTTCTTCTTTTCTTATATCACTCCGTATATTACTGATCATATTGGGGTGAAACCCGAGCCAATTAAAACTTTTGAGGTATCCACTCCGGTTGGTGATCCCTTAATAACTAGACAAGTATACAAGGATTGTGTGATTGTGGTATGTGATCGTCAGACTAAAGTTGATTTAGTTAAGCTGAAAATGCTAGATTTCGATGTGATTATGGGTATGGATTGGTTGGCCTCTTGTTATGTCAATGTCGATTGCAGAATGAAAGTAGTTCGGTTCCAATTCCCGGGAGAGCCCGTGCTTGAATGGAAAGATAATATGGACTTCATTGTATGGTTACCTCGTTCCCGAAGCAAGTATGACTCCATATGGGTGATCATGGACAGACTCACGAAATCAGCTCATTTTCTTCCAGTCAATACCACATATTCAGCAGGAGATTATGCAAAGTTGTATCTTAAAGAGACCGTGCGACTTCATGGCGTCCCGGTGTCCATTATTACTGATAGAGGATCACAATTTACAGCTAAATTTTAAAAGTCTTTCCAAGAAGGTTTGGGTACTCAGGTAAGGCTTAGCATAGCGTTTCATCCAAAAACTGGTGGGCAAGCCGAACGCACTATTCAGAACCTGGAAGATATGTTACGGGCGTACGTGCTAGATTTCGGTGGTAGTTGGGATGACCACTTACCACTTATTGAGTTTGCATACAACAACAGCTATCATTCCAGTATTCAAATGGCACCGTATGAAGCTCTATATGGAAGAAAGTGTAGATCCCCGATTGGGTGGTTTGAAGTAAGAGAGGTACAGCTAATAGGCCCTGAGTTGATTCAACAAGTGGTGGAAAAGGTCAAGGTCATCCGGGATCGACTATTGACAGCCCAAAGTCGCCAGAAATCTTATGCGGACAACTGTCAGCGAGACTTAGAATTTCAAATTGATGATTGGGTATTTCTAAAGGTATCGCCGATGAAAGGTGTGATGAGATTTGGTAAGAAGGGAAAGTTAAGTCCTTGATACATTGGACCTTATAGGATTATCCGCAAGGTGGGTCAAGTAGCTTATGAACTAGACTTACCTCCAGAACTTGAATCAGTCCATCCGGTCTTCCATGTATCGATGCTCCGTAAGTGTGTTGGAGATCCTACTAGGATCGTACCGGTAGCGCAAGTGATGGAAAAGTTGGTTTCTGAAGAGGTGACCATTGCTATACTAGATAGGCAGGTACGGAGGCTTAGAAATAAAGAAGTAGCTTCAATCAAAGTCTTATGGAGAAACAATAACCGAGAAGAAATGAATTGGAAAACAGAGGAAAATATGAAGTTCAAGTACCCACACTTGTTTCTATCCCGGAAGATATTCAAGATGAAACATTAACATTATGAGGTATGTATGTTTTCTTTTCATGCTTTTGGTCGTGTGTGGCCATTATTTATTGCTATTGTGTTGTAGCCCTATGAGGCATTGTTATCATGGGCTGTTGTGACGGGATGGTAGCACCATATTAGAGGGGAAACTCAGCCAAAATTTCTGGAGGATTCTGGAGGACTTAACATTCGAGGACGAATGTTTTTAAAGGGGGGAAGAATGTTACACCTCTCGCTTTCATGGTGGGAGGAACTTACGGTTTTTTAGCCAAGTATGCCTTGAAATGGAAATTTATACCTGAGTATTGAGATGCTAAGCATTTTACCTCGTGTATGGAGGTACTAGTGGGTATTCCGGGTATATTGCAGGATTAGAAGTTGAATGGATTGAACCGACGCAGGCTGAGCAGACTCAGGAAAATCTACAGACACCATACGTAATTAATGGATCGTCAATCATGTCGATGGGCCGTCAATACGAACCGTCGTTATGTTCTGAGAATTCTAATCTGCAGAAATCGATCGACGAGACACATCGACGGGTCGTCAATCGCCGCCGTCGATATGGTTCCGCAGCTCCTGATCTGCAGAAGCAGGTCGACGGAGCAAGTTGACGGGCCGTCGACACGTTGACGTGATCGTCAACCCGCTCGTCGAACCGCTTATCTGGAACATTCCAGCTCCAGCTATAAATAGACGAGTTACACACCAAAATTTCAGATTGTACTCTCTCTCTAAGTGTTGAAGGTTCTAGAAAAAATCTTTAATTATATTATCACATATCCAAGGGAAATCAAGGAGTAAACACTAAGAAATTATGGAATCAAGGGTGAGGATACTCTCTAGGGTTTGTACAAGTCAAGAAATCTCCTTAGATTGAAGCTGGGGTTTTATCAAGTGAAGTATTTTCATCCAAAGGCTATTCTCATATCATCAAGGTAAGTTTTATGATGCTTCCATGTTATTTATACTATTGAAGAGTTAAAAGACTTGGATTATGGAGAGGGGGAGAATATGAGGTGCAAATATGAAAATAAAGATATTCTTGAATCATGACTTGACTTGAATCATAGCTCTTGATATGTAATGAGTATAATCTTGCTATAAATAGTATTAAAGATGTTGTAGAGTCATTGTATGAGGATGGATACGGTGTGGTGCCATAGTTAGGGTTATAAAGAAGTTTGATAGGGAATGTTGGACATTTAATAATGTCTAGTTTGATGAGGTCATTGACTAAGGTATTGTGAATGTTATTGATGTTGGGAGTCGTTTATTAGGTGGAGGAAGTCATCAAATAAAGGAGATGTTATCCAATTTTCGTTAGCTTTAGCATAAGCTTAAGCATGTTTTCGATTATCTAATTTTAGTACGAACTCTCTTGAAGGTAGAAACGTGAATATTGGTGGGAAGCGTTCAAGTGATAAAGTAGCTAAACAAAAAGGTATGTAAGGCTAGTCCCTTCTTTCTAAGGCATGATTTCTACGACATGACTTCTTACATCTCTCCATGACTTTCTTACATTCCGGAAAATATGAGTCAATGTTATGTAGAGTTTCTTATGAGATAAAAGAATAAGAGATATGTTATGGAAACGATAATGGTAATGATGAGCCTAAGTCTATAGATTCTAAAGCCTATGATACGATACCTTCACGAAGTTCACGCTACGAATATGATATGACATTTTATGAAGCTAATGATCCTTGTACGACTCCTTGATATTATTTATTACTGCTAGACCCACCTTATGATGCTAGTTCTTTCAAGGTGAGGTATGATGATCATGATTACTCCATAATGAAATCGGGGGTTCTCGACCTTACGTCACCCTAGTATAGTTGTAGATTGTCTTTGAATGCTAATGCCTGTTTTATGATAAGTTTACAATGAGTTGATGATAAGTATATGATGATGAGATTCCACCGTGCCTAGAAGGACCGGGCATGTCACCGCGAAGGCGGGCTGCATACGATTCCACCGTGCCTGGAAGGCCGGGCATGTCACTGAAAACGCGGGTTGCATATGATTACACCGTGCCTAGAGGGTCGGACATGACACCACTAGTGGGCGGTGTATGATGGTTACCCGGACGCGGGTTAACGACGATGGTACATGTGTTAGGTTGACATAGGTGATATGTGTAAAACGCATTTTTCCCTTAAAGGTTAAGCAGGTTATATCTTCACCTCATGTTTCATGATTTCCTTATTATGTCAATTCTATTCATGCCTTACATACTCAGTACATTTATCGTACTGACGTCCTTTCTTTTGAACGATGTGTCCATGCCCACAGGTAGACAGGGAGATGGCGCGGATCCGTAGGAGCTTATCAGCGGACTTACAGGAGCACTCCACTATTCCGGAGGTACTATTTTTGATATATTATTTCGGGTATATGTTTTGGGCACGACGGGGTCCTGTCCGGTCCTTATGTCTAGTACTCTAGTAGAGGCTCGTAGATGCGTATGTGTAGTTAATGGCACATGATGGTCATAATGTCTTCTTGTATATCATTTTGATAGCCGAAGGGCTTATGTGTATAATAGTAGATATGTTCTTGGAAGTCATAATGGTTTTTCCTATGCCTAGAAGTGTGAGACTAATAAATGAATGCAAGATATGTGTGATGAGTAATGGAATGAGTGGTGCTCGGTAGTTAGCTTCGGGTACCCGTCATGGCCCCTAGTCGGGTCTTGACAGTTTGGCGCAAAACTCTACCTGATCAGGTATAGTTTGACGGCAAATTCTACCTTAAGGTAAAGTTTCAAACTCTGCCTGAAGGTAGCAAAATTCTGCCTGATGCAGAGCTTTTTGCAGGAAAATCTCTGTCTCGCGAATCCTAACTCTACCTTGCGATTTTTTTTATTTTTGACTGAGCGGGGAATCGAACCCGAAACCAAGGAGTTCTAACGAAGGGCAAAAATTAAAGACCACCTCAAAATAGGGCATTCCTGCGAATTGCCCAAAAGTGATTAGGAAAGTATTTTTTGTGTAATAAACATTAAGTTGGACAACTTTTATATAACAAATTATAGAAAAATGACATTTATGTGATAAAGTCAAAGTTGAATGACGACTATCAGTTAAGATACTTTTGTGGCAATCAATACAGAGATGCTTAAATAAATAGAAGGATGAGAAAAAACAAAAATAAATATCGTAAAGTTTATTGATTAGCTTTTGCAAATCGGTAGATTTAATAGTTTATATTGAAAGAAAAATAGTTAATAATGTTTCTTCATACAAGCATTTCATCATGAAAACTACGTGAAAACAGAAAAATTTACGATGGGAGGAATTGAATTTTTAAAATATACTATATCTTATTTTTGTGATCAACTTAAATTTGTTTAAAATAAATAACTAAATATTCTTAAAAGTGAAAGATATTCTTATTATATAAATTTTATTTAACAACAGTTTTCAACACTTTTATATTGGTAAATGACAGTAAAGAAATATATGTCCACTTAATCCCTAATATTGAATTATCTTAATCGTAACATGTTTCCAATAATATGGGGAAAACGAAGAAAAACAATATATACTAAGAACGTCATTTTCAAAAGAAATATTACATGTATATAATCTTATACTATAATAATAATTTTGTAACTCATAAAATAAATGTATTTAATTATAAATAATTACTTATGATAACTGAGATTGATAGAAAATAACGAGCGAGACATGTTCATAGAGACTAGTAAGCTAAAAAGCACTTAAAAACTGGTTTAACGAGCTTTAAATCATTCTTTTTAAAATGAATAGTGTAGATAACCGATCATACTTTTGTTTTACCCATTATTATTAATATCATTACTTATTAGTATTATTTTTTCTTTAAAGTCGTGGGTTACCTAATTATTCTGTTCACATGAGGAGTAAAAATGACAAATCGTATATACACGGGGGAATCTGAGAAAAAATTGACAAAAGGGAAAGAAAGTAACTACTCCCTCCGTTTCAATCAAAATGCCTTAATTTGACTAGACACAAATTTGAAAAATTAAAAGAGACTTTTAAATCTTGTGTTACTATATTATAGATGTGTGTGATGTACTAAATTTACGTTGATTCTTACTATATAAGATGTTTGAATTATCAACTTACTAAATATAAAACAAGACACTCTTTTCATTACATACCAAAAAAGAAAAGAAAACATTTAAATTGAGACCGTACGGGTATATATATTTGGTAGTCCAAATCAAGCATCAATCCCAATCTTTAATATTTTTCCCCATTACTCCCTTTTTACGCTGTTTGGATGGCAGCCCTTATACTCCCACTCCCCAAAAGACCTTTTGGGGACCTAATTAAAGAAATGAGATAAAAAATATAAAAATAAAAGACATCCTTTGTTCCTTATGCAAAAGTTGACAAAAATTTAGCAGTCAAATCATACTTTTGAGAAAGTGGAATTACAATTTTAATTCCTACCTTTGAATTACTAATTGAAAAGAAAAAGAAAGCTTTACTGGCTTCTTTTAAACCTTTCTTGGGAAGGTTGGATTCTTTCTGCATCCTAAAAAGTATCCTTTTTGTCCCATTAAATGTCTTATCTTGACTAGCCCCATAAACATTACTTTTGAGATTTAATTTTGTGCACAATATACATTATACTCCCTTCCATCTAGTTTACTTGTCATGTATTTTTTTTTTAATATGTCCCTTAAGAAAATATTAGTTAAAAGAGTAATTTAACTAGATTATTATTTATTGTTTCATCTCAATTTAATACTATTTTTCTTTCGCCACATTAATCTCTCTCCACATTTATTGAGTGAGGATAAAGGTGAAAACTAATGATATATTATTCTAAAATAACAATTATTTTGGACCATTTATTTTTAATAATGACGACATGTACAATGCACCAGATGGAGTATTACATTTTTTTTTTTCGCGCCATCATATCAAGATGATATGCGAGAACAAGTAATTATTTATAGGAGAAAATCATTTCCTATGACCGATTAAAATTTAATAGACGAAAAATGATTGGACACATAAAAATATATCTCTTACATTTTATTTGTCGATTTTTTTGTATTATTTCTATCTATCTCCAGTGAAGAGGGTTATATAACAAGAAAATATGTGTAATTATGGTTATTAAATTGATTTATCCCTGTTTATAGGTGATTAACACCCCACCCCCCACCCCCCACCCCCTTCCACACACACCCAAAAATCCTACACAATGTCTACTTTGCCGTTGTCATTTTCAGTTTCTTCTTCATGTAATATACTGTTCTATTAGATATGATATTTTTATCTAAGTTCTAATTCGAACTATGTTATACCTTATTATATTTGTAATTGCACTTCATTAAATTTTATAAAAAAATATCCCGTTTATGGATTTATTACAAAAGTATCATTATTAATATTTCAATATAATGTGCATTAGGTATATATCTAAGCTACACTTTCTTAATGACGGAGTCAAAAATCATACTAGGGGATTTGAATTTGAATTGCAACCGAAAATAATTTTTGAACCTCCTTTATCACTACATGACTAGCATCTTTCCTTAGAGAATTCAACTGTTTATATATAATTATAATATCCATTTTCCTATTTGCAGTCCAATTTTATTTCCTGCAAGGGGATTTAATTGAATCCCCTTTGCATTGCTTGAGCTCCATTTTCTCCCATATTCTCTATCGTGTACATAGAGTTTTGAGTTTCGATTGTCATTAAGGAAATGCTTTCTAAGTTATAATTTAAAATTCATTTAACGTATAAATAAATAATCTTTAAGAATTTGCTTACAAAATCTACCTCCATTTTTAATAATTGTATACCTATATTGGTTATATGTTTTAGAAGTTATCTTCTTTTATTGTTCTCAATTATATATATAGATTTTTGAGTTTTGATTAATATTAATAAAATTATTAATTCGAGCAAATTGATTTTTCTATTTTATCATTATTCAACGTAATCAATTTATATCATAGATTACTATTTCCATTTTCTTATTTTGAAAATGAGATTTAATTATTATATAAGTAAATCCATAACATAAATACTTAAAAAGAGTAAAGAAATCCATGAAATTGAAAAATTCGTGCCAAGAGAAATCAAATAGACATTTTCCTCCTCATATCTCAAATAGTTAATGCGTTGACGTGCTTAACTAAAGCATGTCGTTGTTCGAGTATCTAAAAAAAATTTACTGTCAAGTTTAAGTGGTTATTGTTGTACTTCGCCTTTTTTTTTTTTTGGTAAATTGGATATTTATATACTCCGTAGCTAGCAATTATATTGTCAATATAATTTAATCATTTATTCTCACCAACTTTGCTCTAAAAATAAAACTCTCCTCCAACTTTAAACAATAGACATTTTCCTCCTCATATCTCAATTGAATTTTTGTGCCTATTTAACCCTGAGTAAATTCCCTAAAGGGTCACCCATATATTGAGAATTGTTTACAAATATCACTTTTATTTCTTTTAGAACTAGAATATCATAATATACTAAACACAAAAAACTCTCCTTCTCTCCTAGTTGGCATGCCATGCCACATAAGATTCTATTTTAAAAAAAAAATAGGAATAATTGCATAAACCTACCCTCAAGTTAAGCCTTATAACACTAACTTCCATTGTGGTTTCTGATATTATGCTCACCTCTCTTATTTTCAACTTTTTGTGGCCAAACTCCTTGTTATGACAAGACGTATCCAATATTTCAAAGTTTCCCTTTCTTGGCTTTATATTGAATATTTAATTGTGGGACGAAAATCTTTAAAATATATTACTTTAGAATTAAAATATTCGACCTAGAGTGATCCGTTGGGCATAACTTTTCATTAGATGAATTATTTATTTTCTTGTAAATTACAGAACTTGCTAATTGTTATACCACTTAAACATATTAAAGTTTATATGTAATTTTTTTCAGTTACATATGAAATATATAAGTACAGAAATTTATTAATTAGTTTATTATAAAAATATAGTTTACTACCAGAAAAATAAAAAATAAAAATTGGTGCATATGTGCAGAAAATCTAATTTTTATATTTGAACATGATTTATTTTTTGTTCTTAAGTCCAAAAAAATTATCAAAATAAAAATGTATTATCTCATGTTAGATGAGAAAAGTAATGGTTATATTATTTTTTATAATTTTACTTTTTTATAGGTTTATTCAACTTGTGAATCCAAATCCAAGATAAATAAAAGTCAAACATAGTATTAAAAACTTGAATGAGATATTGCTCGAATTACCAGTCATGTAGGAGTACTATTAAATAATTATATTAGTGCCACCAAAGGGTATTTTTAAAATATTGTTGCAAGATTATCATTTAAACAAGTTGGATACAAAAAATTAAAAATAAGGGAGGTGAGCGTAATATCTTAAACCATAGGGAAGTAAGTATTATAAGGTTAAATGTGAGGGGGTCTCTGAAATTATCCCATTATTATTAAAAAAAAAAAGAATTTTATGTGACATGACATGCCAACTAAAAGAGAAGGAGAGTTTTGTGTGTTTAGTATATTCTGAGGAAAATTGTGATATTCCAGTCCTAAAAGAAATAAAAGTGATATTTGTAGGCAATTTTCAATACATGTGTGACCTTTTAGGGAATTACTCAGGGTTAAATTGGCATAAAAATTCAATTGAGATATGAGGAGGAAAATGTCTATTGTTTATAGTTGGAGAAGAGTTTGATTTTTAGAGCAAAGTTGGTGAGAATTAATGATTAAATTATATTGATAATATAATTGCTAGCTATGGAGTATATAAATATCCAATTTACCAACAAAAAAAAGGGGGCGGAGTACAACAATAACCACTTAAACTTGACAATAAATTTTATTTATACACTCGAACAACGACATGCTTCGGTTAAGCACGTCAACGCATTATAGAGTGTTCATATTAGCCTTTTGACTCAAATCTTGCGAAAGCTTTTACGTGTGACTTAAGCGCCTATTACATAGATAAGTTAACGACATAAAATATGTCACCCTCCTGTAATTATACACATCAGCTCCAATTGAAACATGCCTAAGGTTTTATGGCTTATTGAGGCTAATGTGTATAATTAACTTATCTATGTTATAGGCATTTGAGAATACAGGCAAAAGCTTTTCTAAAAATTGAGTTTGAAATTTCTAATAAAGAACACGTTATTACATGTCCAGGTGCTCAATTGCAACATGTCGTAATTGAGTGTCTAATGAAATTTACTAAACACTAAACAAATTTAAGGGGCTACCAATATATTCTGTCTAAATTAAATTATTACTCCCTCTGTCCCAATTTGTTTGATACTTTTTTTTCGAGAGTCAAATTTCTTAATTTTGACAGTGTGTTTGAACATAGAATCTTTAATTTTTTCGAAATAAAATTTATATATTTGGAAACTATGTGAAAAGAACTATAAGTCATCATAATTAATAGTTTAAAATATTTAAAAGATATATGAAAAAGTTACTGTCAAAGTACAACTCGTTTGACTATCGAAAAGTGAAAAGTGTTAAATAAATTGGGACGGAAGGGAGTACTTATTTCTTGAGTTGTTGCTTTGTTGATTATCTGATTGATTTGCTTTGTTGATTATTTGATTGATACCGGTAAGTATCTATTCTTCCTAGCTGGCAAAAGTTGTTTGTGCATGTTTTTATCCCTATATGCTTGTGAGTTGTGACAATTCAATTCCCGCCCACATACAATTGGAGATAGAATACTGCAGGTCAGCTGATTGTTTCCCCACTTCTGCGCAGGCATTTTATTACTTCCTTCCTCACTTTAGTTCTTTTTACACTCATTAAGAACATAATAAAAATAAGATATAAGTTACTATTCTTATTTATTTGTATAGAAAGAACAGTATTAAAAAAAAATCTTAAAATAGTTAAAAAACAGAGTTGCCAACTTTAGGCTTGAATTTCTAAGGTAATAATTATTTGTAAATAGTTTTTTTGAGCTAAAGTGACTGTAAATTTGAGACGGAGATAGAAGCATAAGAGATGGCCATTATAAGGTAAAATAACGACCTGTGCACATTACATTTCGTAGGAACTATATAGTAGAGAAGGGATAAATAAGGCATAGAAACACCACTACACTATGGCGATGACACACTTAAATTATGCGGTCCTACGCCGCCCCGCCGCCCCTCCTCCCCCCGGAACTTTTTTTTTTCGTATTATTTATCTCCTTGAACTTAATTTTTCTTATTATTTATATTACCCCATGAAATTGCTTTTTCGTATTATTTACCCCTTCAGTAATTAACTAGTAAAGACAGGGACGGAGCTAGCTCTTCGAGCGTGGGTTCGATCGAACTCAGTAGCTTTGGTCCGAATCTTATATTTGTATTAAGTTTTTTGTCAAATATGTACAAATTATTAATTTAGAACCAACAACGTTGAAGAATTAAAATCCTAAACCCACAAGTTTCAAATCCTGGCTCCGCCTCTGAATAAAGAAAATAAGTAAAACGCAACACGCATTTATTCTAAAAAAAAAAAATGGGGTCTTAATATCTTTTTTTCATTTGATTCTTTTGAACTCAAACAACCGGACCCTCGGCCTCTCTCAAATCCTTCATCCTCCTTCTTTCACTATTACGATCTCCATCATAGATATGGACATAAAATTGAGAGTCAACACCTTTGATCAGTCCAATATACGTGGTTCAAGCCGTATTCATTTTGGAATCACTGGATCCACAATAAGGATAGCTTGTATGTGGACATGCACACGAGGCCATTTGTTTCTTGCGATTTTGTTTCTTATGGTCTATAATCGTATTGGAACATGCAAATAAGGATAGCTTCTATGAAGACAACTACACGAGGCCATTTGATGTACAACATACTGTCCTCTAATTAGTCTTGGTATCTCTGTTTCTTATCCTTTTGTACTCTTACGAATAACTGTTAGGTTTTTGAGCATTTTAATATTACAAATATCTTTCATATTTTTGTCCAAATTCCTCACATGTTTTGTGCCTTGCCATGTAATTTTATTTTCATTTGGGTAGCCACAAAAGTTGACCATATCTTTCACATTTTTTGTGGAAAAAAATGTGAAGACCATGGTAGCCACCATATGAACATGGTAGCCACCATATGAACATATTTGGTCTTAGTTTCACATTGCTTTGTAGTAAAAAAATGTGACAATGTTTTTCACATTTTTTGTTGAACAAGTTTTTCACATTTTCATCCATTATAAAAGGATGAATTATGATTCATCATTTCAAACATTCAAGAGAAAAATAAGTTCAATCCTTAACTTGTGGGTGTAGAGAGGAAAAGTGAGGAAAGTGAAAAATAAAAGAGTTTATTAGTTGAAGGAAGGTGTTCTTTTGGTGGAGCTTTGGACTCAACATCTTGTCCAGAGTTCGTTGAGTTATACGACGTGTTCGGGCTGTTGTATCCTGGAGGGGACAAGTCAGAAAGATTACTGCTGGACCGGTAAATTTGCTGCAGTGGGCTTGAATCTCCTTAAAGAGAGCGAGATATCCGCGCCTCAGCCATAAAAATTTTTATTGCTTCATCGTGATTTTTCAATTGTAATTGTAATTTCACTGCAAGATCACCAACAACTTTAAGGAGATTCAAATGGCTACAATTGAAAAATCGGCGGATGTCAAAGTAGGAGATCTTAACAAGTCATTTCGGTTCAATGGTACTCATTTTAAGAGATGGAAGGGTAAAGTACTTTTCTACTTAAGTCTTCTCAATGTTTCTTATGTGTTAGCTGAGAAGAATCCAAATAAAATAGACAACACTTCCATGAATGATGAAGAACTTATTTCTCTTCAAGAAAAAACTGAACAGTACGATGAAGATTCATACAAGTGTCGGTATTATTTACTTAATTGTCTATCAGATAATTTTTATGATTATTATGATAGAACTTACTCTACTGCAAAGAAAATATGGAAAGCGTTGCAGAGTAAATATGATACCGAGGAGGCTGGAGCGAAAAAATATGCTGCTAGTAGATTTTTTCGTTTCCAAATGGTGGACAACAAATCAGTGGCAGACCAAGCCCAAGATTTTATAATGATCGTTGGAGAGCTCAGGTCCGAGGATATAAAAATTGGGGATAACCTTATTGTTTGTGGCATAATAGATAAACTTCCAGCTTCATGGAAGGAATTTCAAAAAAATATGCGCCACAAACAAAAGGAAACCTCTCTTGAGACGTTGATTATGCGAATCCGCATGGAGGAAGAAGCAAGGGGCCAAGATGCACTTTTGCAAACGGAAGAGAGCAACTTACAACCCGTCACAAATAAGGTAAATTTAATTACTTCAAATAATGCTGCTCCTAATGCTAACAAAAATACCTCTATGAAGCCTAAGAAGAAAATATTTAAGAAAAATAACGGTAGACCTCCCAAGAATAATAATAGTGGTATCAACCAAGCACAAAATCAACAAGCACAAAATAGAGGACCATGCTTTGTCTGTGGCAAGAGTGGGCATATTGCTCGATTTTGCAAGTTTCGGAAACGTGGTCCTACACCTCAGGCGAACGTTACCGAAGAGCCACTTGTGGCGGTGATAACAGACATAAATATGGTTGAAAATGTTGATGGATGGTGGGCTGATTCTGGTGCAAACCGTCATGTCTGCTATGACAAAGATTGGTTCAAAATGTATACTCCATTTGAGGAGCCCAAAACCATCATGCTTGGTGATTCTCACACTACTCAAGTGCTTGGAAAGGGAGATGTCGAGTTGAGTTTTACCTCAGGAAGGGTGTTAACTCTAAAAGATGTACTTTTTACTCCTTCCATGAGAAAAAATTTGATGTCTAGTTTTCTTCTTAACAAAGCAGGCTTCAAACAAATTATTGAGTCTGATCAATATGTAATAGTGAAAAAAGGTATTTTTGTGGGAAAGGGGTATGCTTGTGATGGGATGTTCAAGTTGAATGTTGAGATGAATAAAGTTACTAATTCTGTTTACATGCTTTCTTCCACGAATTTTTGGCATGCTCGTTTGTGTCATATTAATAATCGTTATGTGGGAATCATGAGTAGTTTAGGATTAATCCCAATGATTAAAAAGGATTTTGAAAAATGTGAGGCTTGTAGTAAAGCCAAAATCACAAAAAGGCCTCATTTCCAAGTTGAAAGAAAAACTGAATTATTAGAGTTAATTCATACTGATATTTGTGAACTTGGAGGAATTTTAACTCGTGGAGGAAATAGATATTTTATCACTTTTATTGATGACTTTTCTAAGTATACATATGTTTTCTTGATGAAAAATAAAAGTGATGCTTTTGAAAATTTTAAAATTTATCTCCATGAAGTTGAAAATCAGTTTGGTAGAAAAATAAAAAGAATTAGAAGTGATAGAGGCCGTGAATATGAGTCTAACGAGTTTAATTCTTTTGTTAGATCGTTGGGAATAATTCATGAAACTACTCCACCTTACTCTCCTGCATCTAATGGTGTAGCGGAGAGAAAAAATAGAACTTTGGTTGAGTTGACAAATGCCATGCTTATTGAGTCTAGTGCACCTTTAAATTTTTGGGGTGAAGCTATTTTAACTGCTTGTTATGTGTTGAATCGTGTGCCTCATAAAAAGACTAAATTAACACCATTTGAGTTATGGAGAGGTCACAAGCCAAATTTGGGATATCTAAGAGTTTGGGGTTGTCTAGCTTATGTAAGGCTAATGGATCCCAAAATAAGTAAATTGGGTAAAAAAGTTACTACTTGTGCTTTTCTTGGTTATGCTTCAAATAGTACAGCCTATAGATTTTTTAGTTTTGAAGATAATATAATAGTAGAATCAGGAGATGCTATTTTTCACGAAAATAAATTTCCATTTGATTCTAAAAATAGTGGGGGTCATAGGACTAATGAAAATATTTTGTCACTACCTAGCTCTTCTACTTCTGTTTTGAAAAATAAAGAAAGTGATGATTTTGAGTTAAGAAGAAGCAAAAGAGCTAGAGTAGAAAAATATTTTGGTCCTGATTTTCATGTTTTTAATGTTGGAGATGACCCTATCAATTTACAAGAAGCTTTATCTTCACATGATGCTATTTTTTGGAAAGAGGCTGTAAATGATGAAATGGAGTCACTTATTTCCAATAAAACTTGGAAGTTAGTTGATTTACCACCGGGTTGTAAAACAATTGGGTGTAAATGGGTCCTTAGAAAAAAGTTAAAACCGGATGACTCTGTTGATAAATATAAGGCTAGACTAGTTGCTAAAGGCTTTAAACAACTAGAAGGCCTAGAATTTTTTGATACTTTTTCTCCGGTAACTAGAATTACATCCATAAGGCTTTTAATTGCTATTGCTGCAATTTTTGATTTGCACATTCACCAAATGGATGTAAAAACTGCTTTTTTTAAATGGGGACCTAAATGAGGAAATTTATATGGAACAACCCGAAGGTTTTATTGAAGCAGGCCAAGAGAGCAAAGTGTGTAAACTTACTAAATCCCTATATGGCTTGAAACAGGCACCAAAGCAATGGCATGAGAAATTTGATTCCTGCATGATTGAAAATGGTTTTAAAACAAACGAATGTGATAAGTGCATCTATCATAAGTCTTGGAATAATTCACATGTTATTGTTTGCCTCTATGTTGATGATTTATTGATCTTTGGCTCTAACATGAATGTTATTGATGAAACTAAAAATATTCTTAGAAGCCATTTTGACATGAAAGATCTTGGTGAGGCAAATTTAATTCTTGGAATAAAAATTACTAAAACATGTGAAGGAATATTCCTTGACCAGTCACATTATGTTGAGAAAATATTGAAAAAATATAACTTTCTTGATTGCAAGCATGTTATAACTCCTTTTGATTCAAGTGTTCACTTGTTTCCTGTTCAAAGTGACAATGATGTGATAAATCAAAAGGAATATGCTAGCTTAATTGGAAGTTTGAGATATGTGACTGATTGCACTAGGCCTGATATTGCGTATGCAGTTGGAGTACTTAGCAGGTTTACAAGCAAGCCAGGTAGTGAACATTGGCATGCCATAACGAGAGTTATGAAATATTTAGTTGGTACAAAAACCTATGGCTTGTTTTATAAAAAATATCCTGCTGTACTTGAAGGCTTTACTGATGCAGATTGGAACACTTTATCTGGTGATTCCTGTTCTACCACTGGTTATATCTTTACGTTGGCAGGTGGTGCTATTTGTTGGAAATCAAAAAAGCAAACTATTATTGCTAACTCTACCATGGAGGCTGAACTAATTGCTTTAGCTTTAGCTAGTGAAGAAGCGAATTGGTTAAGAGATTTATTATTTCAAATTCCTTATTTTGAAAAACCAATTCCTCCTATTTTAATTCATTGTGATAGCACCGCTGCAATTGGTAGAGTTCAAAACCGTTATTATAACGGTAAATCCAGATCTATAAGGAGAAAACACAGTACTGTGAGATCATATTTGACAAGTGGTACCATTAATGTTGATTATGTCAAATCTTGTGATAATCTTGCAGATCCACTAACCAAGGCCTTGGCAAGAGAAAAGGTCTGGAGCACATCGAGGGGGATGGGATTGAAGCCCATAAATTCATGAGTCGTATATGAGGAAACCCAACCTGCGGACTAGAGATCCTATAACCAGGTTCAATGGGAAAAACGAATCATATGATGACTTGTTGAGAAAAATGCACTATTTTATTCCCTCCCTATGATGTAAGTGCATTATTCTGTAACAATTTGTGGAGGTTGAGTTTATAAACTCTTAATGAAACTCTGTAGCTCGTATGAGTGGGGTGTTAAGTTACAGAAGCACTCTTGACAGATTTCACCTATGTGAGTGTGGAAGTAGGCCGCTTTCTATGAGAATTGGGCTCATTCTCAAAAGCACTCATGAAAACCGGGATAGCACAAGGCCGTATTGTGCTGGCTATTAAATCTCATGTCAACATCTTGATTATTATGTGTAAGCAGTAATTCTTTATTTCCCTAAAGCAGTCATAGTTCAAGTCTGAGACCACTACGGCTCTGGAGTAAAGATTATTGTTTTACTAAGTGGAGGTTCAATGCAGAGCACACCTTCATTATGCATATTAATCTACCTTCAGCTGATAAACTCTCTTATGTTAATATTAAAATGAGTGGGGGATTGTTAGGTTTTTGAGCATTTTAATATTACAAATATCTTTCATATTTTTGTCCAAATTCCTCACATGTTTTGTGCCTTGCCATGTAATTTTATTTTCATTTGGGTAGCCACAAAAGTTGACCATATCTTTCACATTTTTTGTGGAAAAAAATGTGAAGACCATGGTAGCCACCATATGAACATGGTAGCCACCATATGAACATATTTGGTCTTAGTTTCACATTGCTTTGTAGTAAAAAAATGTGACAATGTTTTTCACATTTTTTGTTGAACAAGTTTTTCACATTTTCATCCATTATAAAAGGATGAATTATGATTCATCATTTCAAACATTCAAGAGAAAAATAAGTTCAATCCTTAACTTGTGGGTGTAGAGAGGAAAAGTGAGGAAAGTGAAAAATAAAAGAGTTTATTAGTTGAAGGAAGGTGTTCTTTTGGTGGAGCTTTGGACTCAACATCTTGTCCAGAGTTCGTTGAGTTATACGACGTGTTCGGGCTGTTGTATCCTGGAGGGGACAAGTCAGAAAGATTACTGCTGGACCGGTAAATTTGCTGCAGTGGGCTTGAATCTCCTTAAAGAGAGCGAGATATCCGCGCCTCAGCCATAAAAATTTTTATTGCTTCATTGTGATTTTTCAATTGTAATTGTAATTTCACTGCAAGATCACCAACAATAACCAAAAAAGGGAATAATTGAGACCACACTTTCAGCCTTCCGGTCAAAGGAAGTAACAATATAAAGTCCAAACTATCTCTTTCCCAGTCTCAATGTTTGAACAATAATGCAATAAATGTGCGATAACTTTTACAAACTTTTGTTTTATTTTTTCTTTATTTTTTTGTGACGTTGTATAGTTATTGTTACTATTGTAGTGATTCATATTTCATTGATAATATTTTTAGGATGGATGTTCTATCGTTGATCGTCAGGACGGTCAAGGGCTGATAATGCCGACTTATAATCAAGTCATTAACTTGAATAATTTTTCAAGAAATACAATTTAAAAGCTCTAACATAGAATACCATATATCCCAATTTAGAAGAAAAGATTGCAGAACAATTCATGTTTTCCAATAAGACTAATTTGTTCTTCTCAAACCCATCAAAAGTACGTACATCATTGGTTTTCTTTGGGGTAGAGACAAACATAATGGTTGATTGTTCATCCTTTGAATGGAAATTAAACGGCCCATGTAAGTTTGTCTATTACACGATAGTGTGGTCTGTATCAAAAGTAATAGCAGATTCTAAAATAGTGGTCTTCTTCAACAACATTGATTAAGCGCTACAAGCTTGTTTCTATATGTGGCAATTCTCAATTATCTGTAAATTTTGTACTTTATTGTTATTTGTTCTCTTGTTCAGCATTATTTCAGGACTGGTACATCTTGGAGTTGTTGAGAGTTTTGGTATTTCGCCTTGATTTTTCCCTTGCATTTTTTGGGGTGCGTGGTCCATGGATTTTTTGTCAAGCTACAAGATGACCATTGACTTGAAAATGTACATGATTAGATTTTGATCGATCGATTCAACATGGATCACACACGTTTTTAAAGATTATTGTACCAAAAAAATAAAATAAAGCCTAAATTTTTAAGTCAGATTGGCTATATGAATCTTCTGGAAAGAAAACGTCGATGTACGTGAATCTAACAAAAGGTCGATTCCAAGCACATGTTGTTTGTTTTGCAAGTGGGTCATTCAGGACCGTTTGTATGAAAGATTCAATCAATACTTAAAATTGTTGAATCTAATCTACCTTCTATAACTAACATCTAGTATTTGACCAATGTTTTAAGAGATGGGGCGCGAGGCAAGGCGTTTTTACGCAACTAGGGTGAAGCATAGGCCCCAAAACACGGGTCGTAAGTCCTATGAATCTACGGGACGCAAATCTCATGTATCTTAAATTTTATAATTTCATAAGCGAAAGTAAAATTTTCATTACAATTCTGCACATAAATCCCCAATAATATAGAAAAAAAATTATTCTAATTATTATTGAGAAAGTTAAGAAGACAAAAATGATAATAGCGGAGATATCTTTAAAATGAAATCGTCGTCCACTTCATCATTGATCTCCACATCTACTAATCCTTCCCACCATCAACTAATATTCGCACTAACTTTGTTTATATATTTCAAAGAAGGAGAAAATAAAAATTGTAAGAGCAATGACAAAAAATGAATAAATTAAAGTTGTTTCAGGAACATAGTGTTATGGAATCTCTATCCTATCAATTTCAGGCATAATCACCTAATTATGGCAGTGTTATTTTTTATGAGAATTACTTCTTTATTTGTACATTTTAGGAAAAGTCACAACCACATGAAAACATGATAGCATAAAGTATAAATATTAGTATACCAATTATAAAAAATATGATCTATAGCAAAATACTTTTAAGATAATAAAAATCAAATTTTACGCCCGGGTGTACGTTTTTACGCACGAGACTTACACTTTTTTGCTTGGGGCTTACGTCCCAAATTCTAAGGCGTATGCTCTATAGATCTACGTCTTTCATTTGAGCCCATGAGCGATTTTGGTTCGCCGCGCCCCAAGACTGACCCCAAAATGCCTTTGAAAACACTAATTTGAACTAGTCATGTCAATTGCTAAACTTCATGGCAACTTCCGGAAAACTTTTTCACTTTTTTTTTTAAAATCAGTGTTTGGATATGAAAATTCCAAGTTGGAATTTGAAAAACACCTAAAACCTTGTTTTCACTTTTTTTTCTTCACTTTTGTCATTCAATACGAATAAACAACCAATTTTTTTTTTTAAACAAAAGTTATAACCAAACACAACTCCAACTTCAAAAATTCTAAATAAATTTAAAAATATTTGGCTTCTATATCCAAACGCCTACTAATATAAAGTTATAAACTTCGAAGGAGTAAAAAAAAAAAAAAAACTACTCTAGATATTGGAATTATTAAAGGTGGCGATATGCGGAACTGAACAAATAACCACTATTGATAGATTTATTAGTGCTGTAATTTTGTTTTGGATGGAATAATTTATAATAAATCCGCCTTGTTTATCTTGATGCAATTGGTGTTTCATATGTATCACAAATCAAATCAACACCAACTTTAATAGATGAATATAAGGGGCCTATCTTCGTGTGCTAAATTGGGAGTACTCATTTAGATACATTGAATTGAACACCAACTCAATCTAAATTTTATAAAGAAAATTACAAGCAACTGTATCTTTAACGACATACATTCATGAATGAACGGAGTGCTAGGGTAGACTATTAGTTAGATGTTTTTAGCAGTTATCCACTTCGCAGTTGACTACCCAGCGTTTACCTGATACACCAGAGGTGTGTTCTTCCCGGTCTTCTCATACTAAGGAAATTAAAGGTGCTCGTATAGTATAATGCTCTAACGCCCACTCTGAATATGGACTCAACAACACAGACCTTTTTTCTGACTTGTGAGTAAATGGAAGTCTTATATTAATGAGAGATTAGACACCGATATATATACTAGTGGCCGATATATGAATATAATTTGGAAATTAAATACAAACAGAGAAATGGCCCATATTTGAAAAACAAGGTTGTCCATTCAATTACAGAGCTAGTTCCATGCAGGAATCAAAAGGTTAAGTTCTAAATATCTAAACCTAAGGGCAGTATATTTTATCACGTTTGATTAAAGCTATAACAGCATGAGATAAATCGTTAAAGGTTTCCAGGATATTAGGCATTTGATGATCATGTGCATTCTCTTGTCAAATGAATTAGCAAAACAATTGTTGAAAAAAAAAAAAATAGCAGTCGAAAAAGAAAACCCAGGATCTTTTATGCTTGGGTTAAAATAGCAGGCTGGGCCCAAAAACTCTTAACAGACTTTGTCCAACCCGTCCGAATAACTTCTTTCTGCTGCAAAAAGGGGGTCATTTGCACTTTTGTCGTGCTAATCCTTAATTTTTTTCCCTTCAAAATCGAACTTATACCTAGAGGGGCATAGGTTACGTATCATAATATCCATAAATTATACCTGTTCCATGAAAGGACTTATGCTCCTCTAGACATATGTTCGATTTTGAAGGGCAAAAATTAATGACCAGTCCATTTGAGGGCCAAACCTTGCAATTACTTTGCAAAAAGATGTGAGCATCCTGAATTGTATACACTGGATCCTGGAGTTCGGTATCCCTTTTATGTCATGATATGAGCCTAATCATGATAATTATCTGCTAGCCCATGCTAGCCGAAGCCCAACAAGTTGACCTTAGCCCAAGAAATTAGCCTTATTGCTCTTTATTTCCCAGGTCATTGGCAGTTTTTCTCCTATTTTGTGCTGGTCTTTAAGCTTTGTCCCTCGTAATAAACAACTTTTTTCGGGGACATAAATTTATATTTTCACACCATAATATCTAACAAATTATGTCCGTGCCCTTAAAAAAACTTATGCTTCCCGCTAGGCATAAGTTCGATTGCTAAGGACAAAATTAAAGACCACCCCATTTGAAGAGTAAAAATTAAGACTAGTCCGTTTGAATGGCAAAAGTGCAATTTTTTCTTTCCAGAATTGTGTCTTATTATTTGCTTTAGTAGTCTCCTTGTAATTAATTGGACGTACGTCAAGACACACGTTTGAGTTACTGTTCTTTATAAGCAGATGAAAAGTTGACATGCAGATACAAGTCCTACACAGAATTGATGTTTCTTTAACCCAAAAGTGTGTAGCAAATTTTAGCATCCTACGTGCTGCAAGATGATATAGTAGGCTGTGGAGTGTAGGAGGTTAAGTGGGAAAAGGCAAGTCATTTCTTCTTAGTCAATTGGCACATTGAATGTTCAGTTAGGTCAAAATACTTTATTGCAGAACTTAAAGTCTCTAAATGCGAAAATTAGCACTGTTTTTTTCTTTTTTTTGGTCCTCATAATGTCGGAGTCTTATTTTCTACATAAAATTCTGACTTTTATTTTTCATCCAAACAATGTTTGTAGTTTGCCAAATAAATTATTTTCATTATTCTCTGTTGCCTGTAGTTTAATGTCACTTGATTCCGCACCATTCTACCGCAACAACATACCCAGTGTAGCCTCACAAATGCAGTTTAGAGAGGGTAGGATGTATGAAGATTTACCCTTATCTTTGTGGGGGGTAGAGATGTTATTTCCGATAGACCCTCAGACAAGGTTGTGAAGCATGGTATCAGAAAAAATATAACAACAAAATAGCAAGATATAAAGCAAATGAGGCAAATACACATCGAAGAAGAGAAACTACGTGATTACTAACTAATACTACTAATAAGGGGACACTCGGCTACTTACTAACCTTCTAGTCTAATCCTCGACGTCCACACATTTCTGTCTAGGATCATGTCCTTAGTAAGATGAAGTTGTGTCATTGTCCTGTCTAATCACCTCCTCTAGTTCTTTTTCGGCTTACCTCTACCTCTCCTAACCCGTATTATAGCCAACCTCTCCCAAGGGGCGGAGCTAGCCCTTCGGCCGAGGGTTCGGCCGAACCCAGTAGCTTTGGTCCGAACCATATATTTGTATTGAATATTTTGTCAAATATGTACAAGTTATTAATTTAGAACCCAGTAACTTTAAAGAATTAGAATTCCGAACCTACAAGCTTCAAATCCTGGCTCCTCCTCTGCCTCTCGCACCTCCTAACTGACGCATTCACACACCTCTTCTTCACATGTCCGAACCATAAGTATAACAGTATAAGTAATATTTATATTAATTGTACAAGACTTAATTTTACAATCAAACATTACATTAAAATTTAGTACCTGTTGTAAATTGGATGTCCTCAAGTTAACTTGGATGGCAAGATTCTTTGGCCACCAATTGAACTTGGTCATCAAGCCACCCTTATAGCTTGGCCACCAAGCTGTTGCCTTTTGCTCCTATAAATAAGAGTTCCTTTGTAAAATATTATATAGACAATGAAATCTCTCTTTAGTTAAAGGTAGAATAATATATCAGTCTCTTTCTATATAATTGTCTTTGATGTATTTACTTTATAGTCTTTATTTTATAACACGTTATCAACACGAAACTTTGTCATCTCGAGCAAATACTTTGAAAGCCTCGAAGGTATTGACTTTCTTTTTCTTAATTAATGACAAATCTTTCTAAACGTGAATTTGTTGCCTTGGATATATCTAGCAAAAGCTACCTGTCTTGGGTTCTTGATGCCAAAATTCATCTTGATGCGATGGGTCCGGCAGACACCATCAAAGATAAAACTCTGGCATCGAATCAAGACCGTTCCAAGACAATGATATTCCTCCGCCATCACCTTGATGAGAGCTTAAAACTGGAATATCTCACTGTTAAAGATTCTCTTATGCTGTGGAATAATTTGAAAGATAGATATGACCACCTGAAGATGGTTGTACTTCCACAAGCACGTTTTAGTCGGATCCATTTGAGGCTACAAGATTTTAAATCTATCTGTGAATATAATTCTGCCATGTTTAGAATCATTTCTCAGTGGAAATTAAGTGGCGAAAATATCGTTGATCATGATATGTTAGAGAAAACATTCTCCACTTTCCCTGCCTCGAGTATGCTCCTGCAGTAGCAGTACCGACAAAGGAGGTTCAAGAAATATTCTGAACTAATTTCACATCTTCTAGTGGCTGAACAACATAATGAACTATTAATGAAAAATCATGAAAATCGACCTACTGGTACTGCCCCATTTCCTGAAGTCATAGCCCCAGTCTTGGAAAAAGTCATAGCCCCAGTCCTGGCCATGGCTGTGGCCGAGGAAGAAATTTTGATCATGATAGCCGTCTAGCACCAAAGAATACCCTTCACTACCAGCGGTGTAAAAAAAAGGATGAAAAGCATGAAGTTGTGCAAAGGAAAAATTCAAAAAATAAATGCTACCGAAGTGGAGGAAAGGGGCACTGGTCACGTACCTGTCGTACACCCAAGCATCTAGTTGAGCTTTATCAAGCCTCCCTAAAAAAGGCAGAAAGAATGCTGAAGCAAATTTTATTTATGAAGATAATGTTGAGCTCATGCATCTAGATGTGGCAGATTTCTTTGAACTCTCTGAAGGAAAAATAAATCATCTGATCGATGATGGATCTGTAATAAGTCAGATATTTTCATCCATGTTGTTACTATTAGCTAATAAAGTTCTGTTTCCATAGTTATGTAAATAAAGTTTGTGTAATGTTTTGTTTAATAATAATATCTACTTTAATGTTCACTTTGTCTATTCTTTCATTTTGAAGAATATATGGAAATTCCTCAAATTTTGTTTGGATCAATGACCAATTATGAAGATATTTGTGTGATTGATAGTATAACAACGCATGCCATCTTCAAAGATGAGAAATATTTTTCTCACTTGCGTAGGAAAAGGAGAAATGTTAGTACAATTTCTGGCAATTCAAAATTGATTGAAGGCTCCGGAAGAGCTACTATATTTCTGCCTAAGGGGACGAAACTTGTTATAAAAGATGCATTATGCTCTTTTAAATTCCCAAGAAACTTGTTAAGTTTCAAAGATATCCTCGTAATGGGTATCATGTTGAGACATTAAACGAAATAAATAATGAATATCTTGGGATTACAAAGAATGTTTCCGGCCAGAAATATATTTTGGAAAAATTACCAACTTTGTCTTCGGGTCTGTATTATGCAAAAATTAGTACAATTGAAGCACACTCGATCGTAAACCAGAAGTTTAATGATTCAAGTACTTTTGTGCTTTGGCATGACCAAATAGGTCACCCTGGATTAATAATGATGAGACGAATTATTGAAAATTCAAATGAACATCCACTTAAGAACCTGAAGATTCTTAAAAGTGGTGAATTTTCATGTGTCGCTTATTTTCAAGGTAAATTAATAGCTAAGCCATCACAAATTAAAGTTGACATTGAATCCCCTGCCTTTCTAAAGCGTATACATGGGGATATATGTGGACCTATTCATCCACCGTGTGGGTCATTCAGATATTTTATGGTCCTAATAGACGCATCTTCAAGATGGTCTCATGTGTGCCTCCTATCGTCTCGCAACCTGGCGTTTGCAAAATTATTGACACAAATAATACGCTTAAGGGCACAGTTCCCAGATTATCCCATTAAGGCTATACGCCTCGATAATGCTGGAGTATTTACATCTCAATCTTTTGATGATTATTGTTTGTCAGTTGGGATAAAAAAGTTGAACATCCTGTAGCTCATGTTCATACCCAAAATGGCCTTACTGAGTCATTTATTAAACGACTACAATTGATAACAAGACCACTACTTATGAAAACACGGTTGCGAACTACCTTTGGGGTCATGATATCTTACATGCCGCATCTCTTATCGTCTCAGACCAGCTCATTATAATAAATACTCCCCGTCATAATTAGTATTTGGTCATGAACCAAATATTGCTCATCTCCGAATCTTTGGCTGTGATGTATGTGTGCAGGTAGCACCATCACAATGCACTAAGATGGGCCCCCAAAGAAGGTTAGGAATATATATTGGGTTTGAATTACCCTCTATTATTCACTATCTTGAACCAATAACTGGAGATTTATTCACTGCTCGATTTGCAGATTGTCGATTTAATTAAATAAATTTCCCACAATTAGGGGGAGACAAAAAAAGAAATTAAAAGAGGAATTGCGTGAAAAGTTTCATCACTGTCCCATTTTGATCCACGTGCCCCTATATGCGAACAGGAGATCCAGAAGATCATTCACTTGTAGAAAATAGCAAATCAAATGCCAGACGCATTTATTGATTTGAAAAGAATAAGTAAGTCACATATCCCTACAGATAATGTGCCTATCCTAATTGATGTCCCAAAGGGACAATCTACTAGTGTCATAGCCTCTGAATTTTATACACACCTGAATCGTGGTAGGCCATTGGGTTCCAAGGATAAAAATCCTAGAAAAAGAAACACGAAAAATGATCAGTATGACACTAAGAAAGAATATCACTAAAATATTCAAGATCTGATTAATCCTGACTCCTGAAGATATCAGGGAACCCGAGACTCAAATGAATAAAGAACTATCATTAAGTTCTTCTGGTAATGGGATAGATTTGAATCGATCAAAGATTATGGTGAATAATATTTTTGCATATAATGTTGCACTGAATATTATGAAAGACATTGAGGATCAGTAACCTCAATCTGTCGAAGAATGTCGATGAAGATATGATTGGCCAAAATGGCAAGAGGCAGTTCAATCAGAATTGAATTCACTTGCTAAACGTGAGGTTTTTGGACCGATAGTCTAAACGCTTAATAGTGTAAAACAGTTGGCCATAAATGGTCTTTGTACGGAAAAGGAATGAGAGAAATAAAATTGTGAGATACAAGGCATGTTTTGTTGCACAAGGATTCTCTCAAAGAGCCGGTATTGACTATGAAGAAACATATTCCTCCGTTATGGATGGCATAACATTTCGATATCTCGTCAGTTTAGCTGTACATGAAAGACTTGAAATACATCTGATGGATGTGGTTACAGCTTAACTTTATGACTCACTTGATAATGAAATTTATATGAAAATTCCTGAAGAATTTAAAATGCCTGAAGCAATTAGTTCAAAGTCTCGGGAGATGTATTCAATCAGATTACAAAGATAATTATATGGTTTAAAACAATCAGCGAGCATGTGGTATAATCGCCTCAGTGAGTACTTGATAAATGAAGGTTATATAAATGATGTCATTTGTCCATGTGTTTTTATTAAGAAAACAAAACCAGAGTTTGTTATACTTGCTGTTTATGTTGATGACATAAACCTAGTTGGAACTCCAGAAGAGCTCCAAAAAGCGATTGAATATTTAAAGAAAGAATTGAGATGAAAGATCTCGGAAAAACAAAACTCTGTCTTGGTTTGCAGATTGAACATTTTAGCAAACGGGATCTTTATCCATCAATTTGCTTATACTGAAAAAGTTTTAAAACGATTTTACATTGACAGTGTGCATCCGTTATGTATCCTAATGGTTGTTCGCTCATTTGAAATGAGTAAAGATCTGTTCCGACCTCAAGAAGAGAATGAAGAGTTTCTTGGTCCTAAAATACCATATCTTAGTACAATTGTTGCACTTGTGTATCTTGCTAACGCTACAAGACCTGACATAGAGTTCTCTGTTAATTTGCTAGCAAGATATAACTCTTCTCCCACACGAAGACATTGGAACGAAATCAAGCATATACTGCGATATCTGAAGGGAACTATTAACATGGGTCTATTTTATGCTAACAATGTTAGTGCAGATATTGTTGGTTATGCAGATGCAGGTTATTTATCTGATTCACGTAAAGCTCGATCTCAAACAGGCTATCTGTTTACATGTGGAGGTACTGCTATATCATGGCGATCTACAAAGCAGTCCATTGTTGCTACTTCTTCGAATCATGCTGATATAATAGCTATTCATGAAGCAAGTAGAGAATGTGTGTGGTTGAGATCAGTGATACATTTCATCAGAGAAAGATATGGCCTGAAGTGTAATACAAAAATATCCACAGTATTATATGAAGACAATGCTGCATGCATAGCTCAATTAAAAGTAGGCTTCATAAAAGGAAGCACATTTCACCAAAGTTATTCTTCATACACGATCTCCAGAAGAATGGTGATATTAATGTGCAACAAATCCGTTCAAGTGACAATCCAGCAGATTTGTTCACTAAAGCTTTGCCGACTTCAACTCTTGAGAAGATGATATTCAAGATTGGAATGTGAAGACGTCAACATCTGAAATTTTGGTCTTCGTCAGGGGGAGTAAAATACGCGATGTACTCTTTTTCCCTTAACCAATGTTTTGTCCCATTGGGTTTTCCTGGTAAGGTTTTTAATGAGGCAACTCTTAAAGCGTATTACTAGATATGTGTACTATTTTCCCTTCATTAGGACTTTTTCTCACTCCGACAGGATTTTTCCTAATAAGCTTTTTACGAGGCACATCATCTAATTAATGGACATCCAAGCAGGAGTGTTGTAAATTGGATGTCCTCAAGTTAACTTGGATGGCAAGATTCCTTGGACACCAAGTGAACTTGGTCACCAAGCCACCCTTATTGCTTGGCCACCAAGCTGCTGACTTTTGCTCCTATAAATAGGAGTTCCTCTGTAAAGTATTATATAAAAGCGGAATAGTCTGGTAGACCCCTGTACTTGTCCAGAATTGTCATGCCGATGTTCGTACTTATGAATTTGTCAAACAAACCCCTCTACCCTTCAAAATTGAGCATTTTGAACCCCGCTCATTCTATATGGCACTTACTAATACACTCTTTTAAGGAGCGCGAGGCCTATTAAAAAGGCACGAACAACCATTTTTTTGGTGTCATCTTCTTCCCCGATGTTCATCCTCCATTGTTGAACAAAAATGAGCTTTTTCTTGGCTTTTCTCTCTCTCTCTCTCTCTCTAATTTTTTCTGTCCAATTCTTTCTCCTCTCCCCTAACTTCTTTGTTTGTTTCTTATCTCAAATCTGAATCTGTATCATGAATATAGAATCCTCTGGCCAATAATCCAAACCTTCTTTAGAAATTCAATTATATGACCTCTTTGTAGAAGGGAAACCTATCAAAATATCAAAAATACTAACAAATCAAAAATGGGTCAATCAAAAGATTCTAAAAAATCACCACACCTCAAAATTAACCCATAAAGGATTTTGAAGTAGAAATTATGCATCTTTTACCCATTAATACTTTCAAAAGACTTGAGCCTTTTGAGAAAAATTAGCCTCAAATTTTAAAAATCAAACTAGACAAGATTTTTTTCTAAATCAGTAAAAAAGAAGAAGAAGAAAACAGTGATTATTCTCCCACTTTTCTATCTGGACAAAAATGGACCACCAAACTTCTTCTCCAGCACCTACCGCCTTCAACCATGGAAATAGACCATCAAACTTCTTCTCCCACTTTTTGATATGGACAAAAAATTTAATTTTCCGTCTCAATTTCGTTTCTTTATTCCTTTTAATTTTAATTCTATAATATATATAAAGAGGAAGAATTGTAAGGGAAAAGGAGGAAAAACATGAGGGGGGAGTGAGAGAAATCAATGGGGAGGGGATTAATGGTTGAAGTTTTTTTTTTTTTTATTTGATTTTAATTATTTTTAATTTTCCATGTGACATGGCATTTACACATTGTTATTTATTGACGTGGCAGCTAGCGTGGAGGCGTTTAAACAACATGCACCATGAGCATATCGAAAAAGGAGTTAAAATGCTCAACTTTGAAGGGTAGAGGGGTTTGGTTGATAAATTCCTAAGTACGAACACCAGCATGACAATTCTGGATAAGTACAGGGTCTACCAGACAATGAAATCTCTCTTAAGTTAAAGCTTGAATAATATATCAGTCTCTTTCTATGTAATTGTCTTTGATGTATTTACTTTATAGCCTTTATTTTACTTTTTTTTTTGCGCGAATTGCCCTTCATTTGGGGTGGTCTTTAATTTTTGCCCTTCAAATTAGTGGTCTCTTTAAGTTTTGTCTTTTGCCTAATACCCCGAAGTTGTGGGTTCGAACCCCAGCTCAGTAAAAAAAAAATCGCAAGGCAGAATTTTGAAGAGGACTACTATGGGATTATGGCAGATGATTGCAAAATTCTGCCAATGCAAATTCTGCCTTAAGGCAGAATTTTGAAGAAGACTACTATGAGATTATGGCAGATGATTGCAAACTAACACTTATACTAATGGAGCATAGCTTGCATGCCTAATGGGCCAAAGTTTCTTGCAAACTATGCCTTATCATGTAGATTTTGCTAAGACATAGTTTGCCTGCAAAACTCTACCTTAAGGCATAGTTTGCAGGCCAACTCTGCCCCATCAAGCATAATTTGCTTGCAAACTATGTCCGATAGGGCAGAGTTTGAAGGCAACCTCTGTTTAACGACTTTTTTTAAAATTTTTGCCTGAGTAGAAATTCTAACCCGAAATCCTGAATTTTAGGCCAAGGACAAAAGTTAAATACTTTCATTTTGATGAACAAAAATTAAAGACCACCCCAAGATAAGGGCTGCGAATTGCCCGTTATTTTATAACAGTACCAGCATTATTGTATTTAAGTGATAAGGCCTGTGCCGTATCGGACCGTACATGATCCAATAACTATAGCCCAACCCAAGATACAAGGAGAGGACACACCCGTTTACTTTTTATACTATTTCCCAACCAACTCCTCCTACTTCTTGCCACGTGTCAATGACCAGATTCCCACAAAAATAATGTACAAAAAGTCAATCAATTCACATTGTGTCATCACTGTTGAAAGGAGAAGCAACCTGGGTCTCTGATTTTGTCCATTTGAAGAGACAATTATGCAGCTGTTAAATGCATTGGAAATAGCTAGAATGGCTATGAGGGAACAAAATAATCTTAGTGCAGAAATAGCATTTGGGACAGTTACATGGTTTGTGTATGGAGGGATCTCATGTTTCTTGGTACTTTTTGCTGGAATTATGTCTGGTTTAACATTGGGTCTTATGTCTTTGGGTCTTGTTGAGCTTGAGATCCTTCAACGTAGTGGCACCCCTGCTGAGAAAAAACAAGCAGGTTTACTTTCTTGATAATACTTGTCAAACAAATAATTGCTTTTTTGATGATGTTTGTGTTACCTTTTGTTAGTGAATTTGTATTTGTTTGCATTATTTGAGCATGTTTTATGAAATGGGATCTGAATAGAGTTGACTCCAATTAGAAATGAGGCGTATTTGATTGATACTACTTGTCAAAGAAATAAAAAAAAAAGATTGTTTTTTTTTATGAAGTCTGTGTTACCTTTTGTTAGTGTATTTATGTTTGTTTGCATTATTTGAGCATGTTTTGTGAAATGGGGTCTGAATAGAGTCGACTGCAATTAGAAATGAGGTGTATTTGATTGATTAATTGATGGATAAAGAATACATGTATGGTAGGGATTCGTGTTTGTAGTAATTTTTGAAGGGTTTGAGTTTTTGAACATTGCGGAATGGATATAGAGGATTGGTATATTAGTTTGGATTGAAGCATAGAAAAAATGATACTCCCTCTGTCCCAATTTATGTGGCACAGTATGATTTTCGAGAGTAAGTTCCTTAATTTTGACCGTGAATTCAAACATAAAATCTTTATGTTGTTTAAAAATAAAAATCATATATTTGAAAACTACATAAGAAGTACAATAAGTATTCTGGAATTGTGATTTAAGTATCATTTTTAATCTGTCTGTTGAGTTGATCCTTCGAAAACTGTTGGTGCTTTTTCCTGATGGGTTTACGTGTCATTGGGGAGTGGTCAACTGGTCATAATGGCTGTTCTCTTCATCATTTTCTCTGTGAGCGTGTGGTAAAAAAATGAAATCAGATGTTTGTGAAGCTCAAGAATTCTTGTTTTCATCATATTAAAATGCGTATTCTTAACAGACGTAAATGATAACTTGCTTTGAAAATTTATTGGCTGTGTGAAATGAATGATGTTTGTTACTTGTATATTAATGTGATTTTGGAGCTTAGTCCTTGAACTAGTTGTGATATTTAAGGGTAATACAAGTCGAAGTGAACTAGTCATTTCTGGAATATCATTCTGACTCCTCCTTTAAATAGGACTGATTAATGCCTAATGGATATAGCTATCTCTGAATCTAACGTATCCATGTAGCTAGATGTAAATACAGGAAAACCTTTAACTATCTCTGTTATTTCTGAGTTGTTTCCTTTTTGGTGGAATGTTTTTCTCATTTTCACTGATTGCGATCTTTTCAGCTACAATATTTCCTGTTGTTCAGAAGCAACACCAGCTTCTTGTGACCCTACTTCTATGCAATGCTGTTTCGATGGAGGTAATAACCCTGATATCTGGCTTTTTTATTCAGTCTAGAATGCCTGTAGTTAGGTTTCCAAAATGTGAAACAAAAACGTGAAGAGGGGGTTGGATTGGGGGAAGGTGAGTGGAGGGGGTGAGCAGGAGAAATGCAACAGCTAATAAAACATTTTATTTGTTAAATTGGAATGGTTGCTGTTGATAAAATTTTTTGATAAGGTTTAAGGCAATTTTGATAAGGTTTTAAGGCACTGATGTAGTATTTGACTGCGGGGTTGTGCAAGCGAGGTGATGTGATCATGGACTAGAAACTAACCCAGATGCACTTTCATAGCCTAGCTAAACTAAAGCATTGGGAAAAATCTGAAGGGGACACAATTGTTGAATCAAACTAATGAATCAAATGAGAGAATAGTGATACTTGTTCAAGAAAAAATGATTGACGAAAGTAGATCAAATGTGGAGAAAATATTAATGTCTTTATGTAATTTATTTACTTATAAAAGTATGTATTTTTTAATGAAGTGAGGTGATGAGGATCTTTACTTGTTTTTTGCTTTTTCATTCTTCCAATTTCAGGCGCTACCTATATACCTGGACAAAATTTTCAACCAATATGTGGCCATTATACTATCAGTAACCTTTGTTTTGGCATTTGGAGAGGTAATTTCTACTGCTTGTCAGTAACTGGTATCTTAATATTTAAGAGTTATACGTGATGCTGTGATACTCCTGCTATTCTTTGATTTCAGGTTATTCCTCAAGCAATATGCACTAGATATGGACTTGCCGTAGGTGCAAGTCTTGTCTGGCTTGTTCGTGTTCTGATGGTTCTATGCTACCCAATTGCTTACCCCATAGGAAAGGTAACTACTACAGTCCTTGAGCAATTGCTTCAATGATATAGCTGGCAAGTACGACTTTTTTCCTTGAGATCATTGGAATTATCCAAGAGAAGTGACAAAACGATTTAGCCAAAACAAATGCATTAGCTTAAGTTAATTCCATTATAAGAACACATCTAAACTGTTTAAGGCATTTTTCTAGTCACATGGCTATTGTGTGTTTTTTCTTTTTTTGGTTGAACTGAAAAATTGTATTAACCAAGTGAGCAATATGTGCAACTAACTCATCGGACTCTAGAGTTAGATCCTAGAAAAATAACCAAAAGCAACAATTTAAGCTATAACCTATTAACTATCAGCTAGCTCATATGGTTCTGCACTTTATAACTAGTGAGATATCCATGTACTAGGAATTAGACAACCATCTAACAGGGGTAGTTTTTAAGTTTGGCCAAGACATTAGTCCATTTCGCCTGCTTCTGCCCCCTGATGTGCACTTGTAAAACTATCTCCTTGTGTCTGTCCTTGCAGTCCCTTCTTCTCTTGCTTGAATCTTATATGGTTCCTTTCGATCCACACATTGTAGATAACAACTGCAAATAAGTAACCAATCACTAAAGACTTTCCTCTGGTAGCATGTATCACAGATGATACCCATCGAACCTCAGTTTCCCAGTCCCTAACATGTCGATGAATGCCAAGCTAGTTCAGTAGTGTTTTCCATAGATAGCCAGAGTACTTACATTCAAAGAAAAGGTGCTCTTGGGATTCTTCTTCTTGAGATGAACAAAAGACACATTTTGTATCAACCTGAATGGCCCATTTGCCTAACCTGTCCACTGTTGACAGCCTTTTGTTCAATGCCATCCACATCAAAAAGTGACGCCTTGGTAGTAATCCAGTGGGTCAGTGCTAGCTTCTTCCACGGAGGTTTTGGATATTGAGGAACCATCCCAAGATAAGCTTTCTTGATACTAAATCTCCCATCACAGTGAACCATATCCTCCAGCCACGATCTAGCATCAAAAATCTTTTGGAATAACCAGCAAGCCTGTTTTGGAGTGTCCGCTGTGTTGATGTCCTTGCCCTTTATATGGAAGTGGTGAATCCACTGCACCCCAAGTGTTTCTTTGCCCATGGTTACTGCCCAAAGAAGCTTAGAAAGTGTAGCCTTTTCCAAAGGAAAAGATCCACCTGGGTTGTCAAATTGTGTCCCAAGCTATAGGAGCCCTTCTTGAGTATTCATTGCCACCAGTCCAAAGAAAATTTCTACACGCTGGTGATCAATGAGAGGATCTTCTTTGGAATCAAGAAGACTTGGGCCTAGTAGGTTTGCATTTCAAATAACGAACTTTTTATCAATTGAAGTCTACCCCCATAAGTCAAGAACTTGGAAGTCCAAGATTAACTCTTGCTATAATCTTGTCAACCAAGGGCATGCATTGGCTAATGTTCAACTTCCCAGATGCTAGAGGTACCCCAAATACTTGAATGGCACTTGTCCTAGAGTGAAATGCATTTCACTAAGGAGCTGATCAGTAACTTCAGTGGAGATACCTGCAACATACATGGAACTTTTGTCCAGATTTGCCTTCATTACTGAAATCTCAGAGAAATGCTCAAACCTGTCCATCATCAACTTGACTGAAATAGTGTCTGCTCTACAACACATAAGGAGGTCGTCAGCAAAGCAGATATGTACCAGCTTCATCTTGGCACACCTGGGATGGTAGTTAAATGAAGGGTTATGGCAGAGTTGTTTTAAGTATTCCATAGCCAGAACAAAGAGGCATGGAGACGTAGGATCTTCTTGCCTCAATCCTCTTTTAGCTTGGAATGTAGTTGTCAGGCCTCCATTAATCAGCAAGGAATATTGGACAGTCTTTAACACATGTTATAATTAAATTCACCATCTTGTGAGGAAACCCAAACTCTATCAGCACCATTTGTTAGAATGGTAATTCAACTGAATCATAAGCCTTTCTTATGTCCACCTTGACTATGCAGCTGGGAGAGATGGTCTTCTTCTGTTTATACTTCTTGATCAATTCATGTGCAATGACCACATTGTCAAGTATGTTACTTCCCTCTACGAAGGCAGATTGTGATTGCCCAACCAGAGAGTCAACAACAGTCTTCAACTTAGCTGTAAGTACCTTGGCCAAAAGTTTGTACATTGTAGAGCAACAGGCTATAGATCAGAAGCCTTTCACACAGGTAGGGTTTGGGACTTTAGGTACCAGAGTTAGAGTAGTACAGTTAACTTCCTTTAATAGCTTAAAAAGAGGGCAGGCCGGTGCACTAAGCTCCCGCTATGTGCAAGGTCCGGGGAAGGGCAAGACCAGAAGGGTCTAATGTACGCAGCCTTACCCTGCATTTCTGCAAGAGATTGTTTCCACGGCTCGAACCCATGACCTCCTGGTCACATGACAACAACTTTACCAGTTACGCCAAGGCTCCACTTCTCCTTCAATAACTTACCATTCTGAAAGAAGCTTAAGACTGCAACTATCACATCAGAACCCACTGGCCAGTATTCTTTAGAGAACTCTACTGGGAAACCATGCACTCCAGGAGATTTGTCACAAGGCATGTCAGCAAGAGCCTTCAGAACATCCTGTGTGATGGGACTCATGAACAATTGTTGTTGTGCTTTTTAAATGATTTTGATAATGACATCAGTAATGTCTTGCATGTCTAAGAAGTTGCGTAGTTTAATATAGATGTTCCAAGCCTACTAAAATAGATCTTGGTCCAACACTAAAAGTTCATGTAATCTTGATATCGTTGTATATTCAACTATATTTATGTGATTCTCATTTAGGGTTCTTTCTCGTAGAAATTAGTTTATAATTAAGAGTTAGTGGAACTTATTGTGTTGATGGTACTGATGTAGTTTTCCTATTCTTATGGAGTTAATTAATTTGACTCAATTTATGTTTTACCTGAACGTGGCACAAATGGAGCAAAATGGATAATGAGGATTCTTCTAGTTGACCCATCTAGCTTGAGATTGACGTGTAGTTGTTGTTGTTAATGTTAGGTTACATGATTCTCATTTAGGGTTCTTTCGTGTCTAGAAATTAGTTTACCATAAAGACGAGATCTTGTGGAACCATTGTGTTGATGCTACTTATGTTGTTTTCCTATTCCAATGGATTTAATTTTGACTCAATTTAGATTATGTTCCATACCCGAATGTGGTACAAAATGGATAATCAGGATTCATATAGCTGACCGCTTCTAGCTTGAGATTGACTAGTTGTTGTTGGTATTGTTGTTTTGGTAAGGTTATGGTCCAATATAACTTTCCTTCATAAAGGTTTATCTTTTTCATCTTATTTACTCGGGTATTTAATACTTTATGATCTTAAACAGATATTTTGACTAATTAAATAGAAATAATAAATGACACATTTTGAACTATATTTCTTAAAGCATATTACTTGCTGCCAAAAGTGCACAAATGATCAGCATAATGGTGACAGACACTTCTTATATGGAGCAGATATGGATATTTGAATAAAAGATCCTGGTAACTGAATGGGAAAAATTCAGGTCATGTTTCTCACTTCTAGGAAATGTTTGGACTGAGCTGCTCTCTGCATTTGAACTTTGGAAAGAGCAGAAAGGACTTATCTGAGGATGGCATTTGCATTTCTTTTTGGCTACGCATATATTTGGCTAGATACACAACTTGTTACTTGATTATATCTGTCGCAAGCTGTGATATCAATGCTCAACAATATTTTGGAAGTGAAAAGAGATTAGATAAAGGAGGTTTGAAACACGAAATGTATGATCTGAATTTTTTCATAGTCAATGTTCTAACATCCTATTTTTATGAATCCTTATACTAAATCAAAGACAAGCCAATCTCGTAAGATTTTGATGGCATATGAAGTACTAAAGTCTAAAGGTGAATTTATTCTTCAGTGTCTTTGCACTTCAAATTTAGCTGGTATTTTATCAATTGTCTTTTCTGTCTTGAGCTACTCTGGGAAGTTGATAACATTTGTCTATGACATTTTACTTCGTCTTATAATGGTCTTAATCAAGAAATGAGATCTATATCTTTCTCTACCTAGAATATATAACAACACAACATTTGTGCTTCTCTAAATTAGGTTTTCCTGACTGCTGGTGAAATTCTTAAAGTTTTTCCAGTTTAGGGTGACAGTTCTTAGAAATGGTAGAGTAGAGCCTTTGACTTCATTTATGCTGGCTTCTCTTTGCAGATTCTGGACTGTGTATTGGGACACAATGAAGTACTATTCAGACGTGCTCAGCTGAAAGCCCTTGTTTCTATTCACGGCCAAGAGGTTTGTATTGTATCATGATCTGCTGGAGTAATTTTAATGTGTAACTAGCTGTTACTAAGCTACAAGTTCCTTTGGCATTTCATAAACCATGATTCATTATTGAGAAATTTGTGCAGGCTGGCAAGGGAGGTGAACTTACACATGATGAGACAACAATCATTAGTGGAGCACTGGATTTGACTGAGAAGGTAGTGTTAGTGAAACTGTCAATTGTAACATATTTTAATATGTCGGTATCTCAGAAACTGACCCTTAACTGAAGTACACCAAAGGAATACGTAGTTTCTTAAATCTTCTAGACTTTCTTTTTACTCTCCTTTTTAGCCAGGGTGGTGTAATGATGATCATCTTATCTTTTGTTCTATTTTTTTTCCCCTTATCGATAGACTGCTGAGGAGGCAATGACGCCTATTGAGTCAACATTTTCATTGGATGTCAATTCAAAGCTAGACTGGTGAGTGTTGGCAATTAGACTGGAATGCTCTTAACTAATCAAACTTAGTCTTCTGCTCTTCAAGTCCTGTGAAGTGTCATGCTTCTCAGGTAATGAACTTTCAGGGCATGAGATTTCACTGTCAGATGTATGCACTACATTTTCCCTTTAATTTTATGTTGTAACAATAATGAGTATGTTTGTTTATCTTGGTTGTGGCTTTCTTTATGAGAATGAAGCAACTAATGAGTCAGTTTTCATGTGCTAGGCTCAAACACTTGAGCTGACGGTTAACTTCTCGAAATAGAGTTTGTTCTGTTATCAGTTCTAACGATTGAGGGCTAGCACAATGCTTCCATCAGTTCTGCTTGGAACTCAAAATTGAATAGTTTAATGGTAACATGTCATATATCTACTTTTCAGATCAGGCAATCCATGCTGGCTTTCAGTTCAATGCTTATGTCTACCAAAAAGAAATTCAGTGCTTACATGAAACTGAGTTTGGGATAATATGCCATTACAATTTGGCTGAACCAATTGGGAGACACCTGTGGTTGGCAACAACTTTCACTTAAACACCACAACTAAATCTTGATCCATTTAGACACCTGGGTAGGGCCCGACTCAGCCATTTAGACACTTTTCGCTGACATGGCACCATGAGTGTAATACATCCAATCTAGGTGCGTGAGAGGCTCATTTTTTTTTCCTTAATTTTTTTCCCCATCTCCTTCCTTATTCTCTCCCATGCCACCAGCTCCTCAGATCCGCCATTCCCACAACCTCTGTTATCACCATATTTCCTTTCCTCTCCCTTGTCTTTTGCCACCATACCCACTACCCAGAAAATTAACCTTAGTAAACAGGTTTTTACTGTATTAGTCAAATCAACACTGGTGGGTGAACACAAGTAAAAGAAAACAAACCCATGATTGAGCAAAAGCCATGAACACAGGACCTTAAGAAAATCATAGACTTTTACCTACTTGATTTCTTGCTAATTTCAATTTTATAACTATATTTGTCAATGACAAAAAAAATAAGGGAGAAAGATGTGCTGGTGTTAATAGTGGAGATTTAGGGGAAGTTTGGTAGTGAGAACGGAGCAAGAATAAATGGGGAAGGGGATAATATTCTGAGAAAAAGAAACAGAAAGAAATGGAGAGATTCAAATGCAGGCAAGATTTTGAAATAATTTTTTTTTAAAAAAGGAACAAAGAGAAAGGGAGAAAAGTTGTGGTGGCCTTAATGGTGGGGATCTGGGTGAAGGTTGGTAGGGAGGAGGGAGCATGAAGAAGATGAAGCGCGGGAAGGGGGTTTGGGGTGGGTGGGGGATAGAGAGTCTAAAGAAATGAAAAATAAAAAAGAGGTTTTCTTTTTTTAAATAAAATTTCCATGTGTCACATACGGATTTCTTTAGTTTTCCACGTAGGAGGCGCTTGGCAATACGCGCTTAAGCTGATTCTGAGAATGTGTAAAAAAGTGTCTAAATGTCTAGTCGGGCCCTACCCAAAGTGTCTCATGGAACAATGTTTAGTTGAGGTGTCTAAGAGAAAGATACTGCCAACCACAACCACAGGTGTCTCCCGATGGGTTCAGCCTTACAATTTACATAATTATCAAGGCTTATTCTCATCATCATCTTTTCTCTTTTTTATTTTTTATTTTTTTTTAGTTTCCCTTTGGGTGGGGGGCTGCAACGGAAGATTATTTAGAGGTTTAAGAGGATCGCTTGCCAATTGAACCTTAAGTGTTGACTTATGATTATGTTCTTATTCTTCCAAAAAAAAAAAAAAAAGTGCGAATACTCTTTCCTTATGAGTTGTATAAGATTACCTTCATTGCTGTATGCAGTAGTTATGTCCTCGTGCAAATGGTTATGCTTGCATTTGTTATTTCTGGGGTCCCTGGGAGGATGTGACTAAGGATCTATGTTGCTCGGATATGGGTGTGGGCACTCGAATGGAAGGCAGATCTAGAAGTCGGATATCATCACCTAAATCTTAGGATTTGGGGAAACGAGTAGGAGTACGGTTACGGGTGTTTAGATACAACCCGTAAATGTATATTACGAATATGTACTTTGAGAATTAAGTGAATTTAATAAAATAAAAGCTAATATAGTTAAAAAATTATAAGCACTTAATAGTTTATTCGTAAGTTATCTCGTATAATAGCAAAAGTGTTCCAAGTACTTTATGTATGAATATGGACTGAATGCATCTACCATATGAGTATGACAGCCCTGGAAATGTTTCTTCTGAATTAAGTTCTAGCAAGTGATTAAATCGATTTCTTTTTCCCCATCATAGGGAGGCAATGGGAAAAGTTCTTGCTAGAGGTCATAGCAGAGTTCCTGTGTACTCTGGCAATCCAAAGAATATTATCGGTCTTCTTCTGGTTAGTTTTGCATAACCTTCACATCACGCTTCACTTGTAATTCTGCTACTCTTTGAAGTCATGATAGTTTGGTACTTAAATAATGTTAGGTAAAAAGTCTTCTCACAGTGCGGCCGGAAACAGAGACGCCAGTTAGTTCTGTTTCAATTCGAAGAATTCCACGGTATTAATTTCTAATTCTATACTTTTTGTGTTTTACATTTGTGACGTTTAAGCTAGAAATGTTGTTCATCATACATCTTTTCAGAGTTCCTGCTGATATGCCGTTGTATGACATACTAAATGAGTTCCAAAAGGGTAGCAGTCATATGGCTGCAGTGGTGAAAATTAAAGGAAAAAGCAAAAAACATCCCTTGGTCATTGAGGAAGAGAAATCTCAGGATAAGTCAGATAGCGTTGTCGTTGATATTGAGAGAACTAGATTACCAGCAGCAGTAACCTCACCGGCATCTGGTGATGCAGTGACAAATGCATTAACTCAGTCAGCAGATGACATTGAGGATGGTGAAGTAATAGGTATTATCACATTGGAAGATGTATTTGAAGAACTTTTACAGGTATCTATTGGGATTCTTTTGTTTTCCTACTTCCTCTTTTGCATATTTGGTGTATAACAGATGGTACTTACATTTTAAAACTGATCATGGTGCAGGAGGAAATAGTAGACGAGACCGATGAGTATGTTGATGTACATAGAAGGTTGGACAGACTTAGAGAACTTAGTTATATCTAATCAGTGTTATATTTATGGAAGAGGATATTCTAACATTGATTTTAACAGGATACGCGTGGCTGCTGCAGCAGCTGCTTCAGTAGTGGCACGAGCTCCATCAATTCGTAGATTAACAGCCCAAAAGGCAGCTGTAAGTGCACAAATATCTTATATGACTGTCCCTAAATATGATGAAACTTTCTTGAAAGTCAATGTTCATCATGTGAGATTTCTAGAATACATAACTAAGGTTGCAAGAAACTGGGTTAGCATTTTGACACCAACTGATTGTAAGTAACTACATGGAGCATGAGCTTTTATTTGTGCACCTAATGCACCTATTTTAATTTGTATATTTTCTTTTATAAATCTTTGGTGCGTCTAATATTCATCAATGTTTATCATGGGATTATATATCTCTCTCCTAGATGATTTACTAATCTACTTAACACTATCAAATAAAAGCATTCTCGTCTTTAATTAACTGCTTGTACAAACAACTGAACTCTCCCAATTCTCCCATCCCTTCTTTCTTTACATGGAAAAAAAAAAAAAAAGAGGAAAAGAATAAGGAAACAAAATGAAGAAGACTACATTTATGAGGGACTGAAACTGGAAATCTTCAACTAACAGTAAAATCTTGTACATGTCTTCTAAAATAATTCTTTCAGTCGTTGAACCTGATTTTAGAATATATAAATCCAAGCGGCATAAAGTTTAAGAGGAGGCTATATTGGTAGTAGATTACTGTGAAGCATTTCTCTTCGATTCTTGAACTTGTTACCTTGTTATTCAAGTGAAAATAATGATTGGAGAGGTAAATACCTATGTTGCTGTACATGTTAATTAAAGGGAGTTTTGCCTTTTTGTAGTTCAAGGTAAGCGTTTTTCTAATTATGGCGGACTTTTTTATTTGATTCTTCAGGGAGGCCAAAGTAAGGAAGGACAGAGCCCCAAAAAGTCCAGTGAGGACCTTTCTACCGCAAGAAGAATGCAAGGGAGTCTTAGGGAGCCTCTTCTTGAGAACAAGAGACAATAATAATCTGCTGAAGCTTCTCTGTTTCAGTAATGGGTGAAACCAGAGAGAGGCTCTGTAAATTTTGAGGGGAAAAGGAACAAATGCTTCTGCAAACTGCATATATAATTTTGTGAGGATATACTTATTTATATGAATTCATACCCACTGTTGGTAGAGTGTCTCAGGTTTATTGATTTTATAGGAATACTATGATTTCCGTGCTGTTTGTAAAAGACAAATTGGAAGTAACCATGAATAACCCCCTATTCTTGGCAAAGAAATGAGAGAAATTTAGCTCATTTTGATTATGTTCTGAAGGTTATATTTTTAAAATTAGTAACTAAGTGGAAGATATCACAAGTTGTTTTTATGCAACATCATCAATTAATAAACCTTTTAGTGGTCGTTTGGTACGCGGACAAATTTTTGCTGGGATTATAGTTCTGGGATTATAGTCCTGGGACTAAATAATCCCTGGATTATTTAGTACCAGTCCTTTGTTTGGTTCATTGGATTAAGGATGGGGTATACCATGTATAATTCAAATCATGTGTTTGGTTTGAAGTTGGATAAACCTAGATAAAGTTTTCATTTCTAATTTTAACCTTGATATTCCAATGGCTTCTTGTGCATAAGTGCAAAAACATACAAGAGATCCAACTTGGTGCATAGGTTATAAATTACCCATTATAATGAACTCTCACTAGTTTGTTTTCTTTTTTTTTTCTTCTTACAACTTTGGTTAGTCACTCAAGCTAGTAGATGGGTTGCCTAGAAACAAAAAAAAACAGAAACTGAAACTAGGTGCTGGAAATGCAAGAATTGTGCATAAAACTGTGCAAAAATGATGTAGAAAATGCAGAAACTGTGCAGAAAAATGCAAAAACTGAAGCCAAAAAATACAAAAACCGTGCAAAAATGATGCAGAAACTGTGCAAAAATGATGCAGAAACTGTGCAGAAAAATGCAAAAACTGAAGCCAAAAAATGCAGAAACTGTGCAAGATGGTCATTTAGAAACAGGTTAAGGGGCAAGATGGTCATTTAGAAAAGTTATCCCAACATATATTAGGACCGGTATTATTTATACCAACTAGAAAAGGGGATAATATTATCCCAATTTATGGTATAATTTTGTACCAGTACTAATTAATAACTCAAACCAAACATGATACTAATTTAACCCAAAAAGTTAGCACCAGTATATCCCATCTTATACCCTATACCAAACGACCACTTATAGACTCAGATCTTCTTTTCTTTCTTCTTAGTCATTAATTTGCTTAAATAATAGGGCTAAAGGAAGGTCCTTAGTGTACACAATAGTTGCTAAAAAATGAGTAAATAAGTAAAATACAAACAAAGACGAGAACAATGGAAGACAAAAGAGGAGCTGGAAATTCTGAAGCTCTTTTTCATGTTGCCCACTAAAAATGTAAAGAAGTTGAAACAAACTGAACTACTGTTATACTTCATACAAGATTCATGCAAAATCTTCTGAATTCCATGTTGAGCTAAACATTATAAGTTGGAACATCGACTTGAACAAATGCTTGGTCATTTTATTTACTTTCCTCCTCCCACCCTTCTCCAGGGGCTCAGTTGAGTGGTTTGTAAAAACTTGGCCACACCTAATATTTACACTAGACTATAGTAAATTACTGATAATACAGAGGTGAGAATGTATGTTCATTAACCACGGTTAAGTGATAACAATGCATGTAAAAACACATGTCATGTTTTCATTGGATTGTTGTAAACACGGGATGTGTCATGTGAGTGAGCTTTTTCTAATTCAGAAAATGACATAAGAGTCTGCTTTTAGTTTAAATTGCTGGCGTACAAAGTTGTCTTTAACTTTAGAAAAGAAAGGGGGAGGATTAAGAATTTGAACTCACTGCATAAACTTAAAATATTTAGTTTTACTTGCTGGTACACAAAGTTGTCTATTTCGAAACTTTACAAAGACACTTGATTTTGTGCCAATAAACAAGAAGATGGCTGAATTACTAAAAAGCTTACCCAAAGATATATAGAGCATGTTTGGATGGGCTTATGCCTATAAGCTATTTGCAGCTTATAAGCTAAAAAAAATAAGTTGGATAATCTAACTTATTTTTTTTGGCAGCTTATAAGCTGCTTTAGATAAGCTAAGTCAAATGGGCCCAATTGTTTTTTTAAGCTTATTTTAAGCACAAAATGACTTTAAGCTGGCCAGTCAAACACTCAAAAAAGCTGAAAACAGCTTATAAGCAACTTATAAGCCAATCCAAACGGGCTCATAGTATGCTATATTGGAGTCTCTTCTTCATCAAAATGCTCAATCATTTTATCATTCCAAAGAAGAAGAGTCACTGAACATCTCCAAATGATATAAATCCTTGTTCTCTGTTCTTGAATGTACTTACAACACCTCTGCCATGACCTAAACGTTAGTTCTCTTGGCAATAGTAAGTCCCTTGTCATCATGATCATGAAACTCACCAAATCCACTAAGAACTTGAAACGTTTGGCTATTCAAGAAGTGAATATTGGAGAAACTAATAAAGATATGTATTCTTTGATAGCAAGATTTATATAGTTGGAACTTTGAAAATACAACAAAAATAAAATATAAATTTGGAGGTAATTGACAGATGTTGTCTGCTGATTGGTGTGTGCGCGCCAGGCTGTAAGGGGACCTACTAGTTTGGAGAGAAAATAAGCAGAGTGATCAGCTTGTCTCCCTGCAAAACTCCACTCAACCCAATTTGTCTACTATTTCAATACTTAATTCTTGTACAAGAAGCCCATATTTGTCAACACTTATAAACAAGTTTTTTTTCAACAACTTGTGGAGATAGTCATACAAATAGTTGTAGTTGGGAATGAATATTATTGAGATATGCTACTGATTAATTATTCTCAAGAAATATTATCTTTTTACTATTGAGAAGAGAATATATGGTAAGATGAGAATAAAATCGTCGTAGTCGGTTTAAAATACATGAACTTTGATATTTTACAAGATGAAAATGTTCTAAGCCATTGTCTTGTCTAGTCCCTTTGCTTATTCCAAAAGGCATATCTAGTACCGGAAACAGTGCAAGGAATATGGATTCTTTTCAGATTTGATTAATAGTACATATTTTCATTGTGCTCCTCTCATTCTCTTTACACACTATTAGTCTATTTTAATTAGTTATAATAAACTGTTTGCTGCATTTTTAGGTTAATTAATGAAGAATATTATACAAAGTGAATAATTAGATGTTTGATGATTGCTCCTCTTCTTTTTTAATCTACACACACACACACTCATACATGTTGGTTATGAAGTGAATATTTATAAAAGTTATTAAAGAAAAGAAAAGGAGAACATATAGACCTCTTCAAAGAGGAAAAATGAGAAGGTCAAGTAACAAAATGTAATTTACAATTACAAAGAAGAAAAACAGAACACGATATTAACATAAGGATCATGAAAAAACAAAAAAAACGAAAAAGAAAATTGAACTCAACATATCTAGAAAACTAAATCATCCTATTAATATGGATTCTAGGGTACTTGTAACACAAAAACTATAGTTAATTATGCAAATCCTCACAGGATGTGGTTTACACAATGATGACAGAGATAAAAAAAATTGAAGGTAAAAAATCAAAAAAGGTACTCAAACCATTAGAATAGAGAATCTAAGAGTAGTTGTCCCAACACAAAAGCATAGTTATGCAAATCCTCATAATGTAGAACTTCCCTTTCTGTTGCTTCACCATTCTTTTTACCTTTTCAAATCTCAGCAGCTTCCTCATATTCTTCCTCTCTAATATTAACCCAAACTTTGCACTAGGTATTCACTACTAAATAGACCTCGTAGCAATTTATACATGGCTTAAATTGTTAATCTCCTATATATAGATAGATCTAGCATGCAAGAAGGAGACTTTAATTAATTAGTCAATATTAGAGTAGGGTCAGAGTGCACCCTGAGATAACATCCATGTCACGTGCCCTTTCTGGTTTATAGTGCTAAGTCTTCCAAGTATGTATAAATAGATAATCTTTGCCTGCCACTATACTCATGATTGCCGCCCGTGTTAACAGTTCTATAGTTTAGCTTCATAACATCTAATGTAAATTTTAACTTCCATATGGGTAAATTAGCCCCACTGTTGTCTCTGTCTTTTCATGAGCACCATTATGTTACTACTTTCCTAACTTACAAAGGGACATACATAAATCAGAAGCTAGTTTAATTTGTTTGGAAGAACTTCCTTCCAGGATCCCAGGAGTATTTATGCCCCCATCCATGCAACATTAAAACTTCACATGACAGTCCAAGTCCATGATACATTCATACATATGGTTCATTTTTGTCCAACAGATCTTCAGAATTTGTTCTTTGAGTTACTCTATTATATCGACCTAAATACGCGATAATGTAAATTTGTGTTTTGACTTATATGACACTTCAGATTTTTCTCTACTTTCGATATAATATTGATTTGCGTAAAATGTCATATGCATTTCTTTTTCAAAAGCTTGTCAGCCTAGAAATCTGTCAGTCTTTCATCTTAACCCCGTACACATCATTCTACCCTCTATTAGGGTGTCACATACTCTCTCGGGCCTATTCCTTCTCAAAGACTGACCTTTTTAGTCGATGAAATCATAAGATTATAATAATTAGTCACGAGCTTTTCACAGTCAAAATCAAAGGCTTGTTGGTGGAAAGATCGACATGCCTTCTAGTTGTAGTTGACTTTAAGCGCACCTGAACTACCCATAGTCGTTTATTTACACGCTTGCACTCAATAGTTAATCAATTCGTTTGGCCGAGTGATTCAAGGGCGTAGCATTAATGGAACTTCTATGCGCTCTGACTCTATTAATCACCGAAGATATTTGCATGATATAACCACTGTATTACATTGCAAAATTCAAATAATGGTACTTCACATATTGTATCAGAATGATGAGTTTCCTCTTTTTTATTTAATTTTGAAAATCAACATACCGAATAACCATCAAACTATACATAGTTATAGTTCTCTTGAACGGCGGAGTTCAGTGCAATTTTTCTTTATACCGCTCGCCTTTGTAGATTTGCTGAGTCACTCGATAGAAAGCAAAATTACAAAACCAAATAAGGTACTTCAGCCGTATCAATTTATATATCATACCTTCCTTTTTAGCCGGTTAAAAAAAGAATGTTATATATTTTATTTAGGATTAATTTAACTTTAAGTTTCTCATTTTAACCTTAATTAAATGATTTATATCCACACAAATATAGTATTCATGAGTTATTTTATACCACAAGTTTTAAAAATATTATTTTTCTTTCGTAAACTCCATATTCAGTCAAACATTAGTCATATAAATTGGGATGGAGGGAGTAAGTTCTAAGTGAGTGAGTAACTTTTTTTTGTTTCCTCTGCATGTTTTATCTTTTTAATAGCAATAGGGTCGGGAAAAACCTCGAAGAATCAACTGTGGGAGATTTTATTGAATTTGAATCCATGAGTATAAACATATATGTCCCACTTGCATGCTAAATAATGGCAGGGAAGTGTTAACTCCTTATCTTGATGAAGGCTAGACGCGGCTTAACGAAATCGGTGGCCTAAAGCCAAATCTCTGTAAAAGGCCTTGAAAATATCTAATAAATTTTATATATTTTTATTCTAATGTATCTTGTATATCTTGTTTGTTCACTGAGTTACATGTTAGCTTCACTATTAGAGATATTTAGTAAGAGCCCGTTTGGATTGGCTTATAAGTTGCATATAAGTTGCTTATAAGCTGTTTTTAGTTTTATTGAGTGTTTGGCTGGCCAGCTTAAAGTCATTTTGTGCTTAAAATAAGCTCAAAAAAATAATTAGACCCATTTGACTTGGATTATCTAAAGCAGCTTATAAGCTGAAAACAACTTATAAGCCAAAAAAAATAAGTTAGACTACCCCAACTTATTTTTTTTAGCTTATAAGCTGTTTGCAGCTTATAGACATAAGCTCATCCAAACAGGCTCTAACTCTATTCACTAAAATTTAAATAAACATTTGTCTAAGAAACATATATAGACGGTTACGATAATATTTTTCTAACTTCTCATAATCTAATAATCTCAATTTCGTAACGCTATGTAAATGTCAAAATAATTTCATACATTTCGAACAATTCAAGTCTATCTTGAAGTTAAAAAATATGGTTTAATCAAATATTTATAAGAAACAAGCAACTCTATAAGAGACTTCATCTTTTTAAAATTATCAAAGTAGTCATCAATTTGTTCACTTTTATATATTGAATAATGTTTATTACTCTGATCTCTAATTTATGTGAAAGCGTTTGATTGGACACGAAGTATAAGAGAAAAAGAAATATTTTTGAAACTTTTGGTTTAAAATACGCCAAAGAAATTTTGTGACTATAAATCATCTCATAAAAGATAAAATGTGATGTCATTCTTTTTTGGACTAACTAAAAAAGAAAGAATATCACATAAATGAGACGAAAAGAGAATAAAATTAGAATTATTTATTTCAATAATCTCTATCACATTTCAAGAAAAGAAGTACTATAAAATCTAGTCTCTTTTACTCATAATTTTATAATATATAAATAATGTATATAAAATAAAAAAATCGGGGCCTTCATTTTGGGGGGGGGGGGGGGGGGGGGCTAAAGCAACTGCTTTAGTTGCTTCCCCTCCAGCCGGCCCTGATAGATCTTTAAAAACACATCAAATACCTAATAGTGGACCTACGAAAATGAAGTACACTTATCTCAAGGCTAATGCATACTGAAAGTCCCATTGATGGGACAAGATTAAATTTGGCCCCGTCCTTATGGAGTTTTCCATCAATAATTAACTCAGTTGTCGACACAGTTTACGAGCTTAATTTAAGGATAATTCTGTTGAGGGTGTGACACGTTATTAAATGGACATGTTGTTTCAAATTTGTAGTGACTTTATTGAACTCAAAGGAAAAGACCAGTGTTGGGGGGAAGCTTCCCATTGGCATGTCAATTAATTAGGTGCTTTGAAAGTTTAGTAATGCTTGATGTTGACTAACTGAGACACTACGATCACAACATTCTCTTTTCAAGCATAACTAAAAGGCAAATTAAAGCAACTCCATAAGCCCAGATCCACACCACATCTGAAATTGTATGTATTAGCCTGTTGGGTCCTTCTTGGTGAAAAATCAGACAGCCCGAATTGCACCATATATATACAGTTTTATTTAGCCATTTGGTGTTCAAAACTCATTGACTCTGACTAATTTGGCGTTGCACGGTATTGACAGAGAGTATGCTGATTGGGTGGTGTGTGCCACGTTGTAAGGGTCCTACTGGTTCGGAGAGAAGAATAAGCAGAGTGATCAGCTTGTCTCCCTAGTTGTCTACTATTACAGTACTTATTCTTATGCACAAGCCCATATTTGTCAGTTTCAATAAGCAAGTGTTTTTTAATACATCTTGTGGGGATATTCATACAAAATTACAAATAGCTATAGTTGGGGATGGATAATAGTAATGAAAGATGCTTTAAATTATTCTCAAGATATATTTTTACTATTGGGAAAAGATGATGAAAAGACCCCGAATAAAATCATCGTCGATGGTTATAAATGCAAACTTTGATTTCTTGCAATATGAAAAGTATGTTCCCTTAGCCATCTTCTTGTCCTACTCCTTTTGCTTATTCCAAAAGGTAGTAAGTAGATTCGAAAACAAATTAAACAAAAAAAATATGTTTTTTCTAACAATTTAAGCTTTTAAATGAGATGTTCACACATTCCGATATGCTACCTGAGCGATCAAAAGGTTAGCTTCGAGTCTCACCCTAACCCGTTATCAAAAATAATTTTCGTGTGCTTGGCTAATGAGAAAAGAACCGGTCTAGATGTTTGGTATCGTATTGAAGATAAATTAAATAAATAATAATTTGATCACCTTACCAGTTTAAACTTTTTATAGATGATCACACACTTCAACAATTTTCCATAACAACAAGAAATTTCCAGAAGGGATATGGATTCTTTTTGGGATATCTAAATTCACTTTCCATTTGCCTCCTGCCTCTCTCTCTCCCCTCACACTCTGTTTGGATGATTGTTTCCCATGGTTCATTAACGTACAGTATGGTGTTATATTGTATTACATTGTATTAATGAACATAACGTTTGGATAGACTGTATCGTTTGTTGTGATTTAATAACATTTGTATTGTTTGGTTTGACTGTATGGATCCGTATAATAACTTGTAAGTTTACTAAATCATCCTTTAACTCTTAATTAGAAATTAGTTTATATATATCAATAAAACTCAGGTAAAGGATAAAATAGGAACTTTGAAAAATAAGTAGGTGGTGGGTGGGGGTGGTCATTGGGTGGGTGGTAGGGTAGGGGTGAGTGGTTGTGGGGTGGGGTTAGGTGGTGGTGAGGGGTAGTGGGTGGGGGTGGTGGAGGGGTGGGTGGCGTGAGGTGGGTGATTGTGGGATGAGGGTGGGGGTAGTGGGTGGGGGTGAGTGGTAGTGGGGTGGGGTTGGGTGCTGGTGAGGGGTGGTGGGTGGTAGGGTGGGTGGGTGGCAGAGGGGTGGGGTAGTTGGGGGTGGGGGTGAGTGGTAGGGTAGGGTGGCGTGGGGGTCGGTGGTAGGTGGGGGTGGGGGTATAACGGAGAAATGAAATACGTAACCACGCAAAAATCACCAAATCCGTGGTTACAAAATTGAACCTTTTTATGGTTATATAACCACGGAATTACAACGGGCTTACAACACTGTACCACATAATTTTAAGAACAATGAATACAAACATGGTTTCATAGAAAATCATACATTAATGAACCACGGGAAACAACCATCCAGACAGAACAGGGGGTTAGACACCATGTATTGTCCTCCTTATACCGGTAAATATTTTGCTTTTATAGGGGAATTTTTATTTGATCAAATATAATCTCTTTGACAACGTTGATTATGAAGAGTCTTTTTATACAAATTAGAGAAAACAAAAGGAAAAATTATAGACAACTCCGAGGAGCTATGCAAATAAAAAAGGGTTAAGTAAAACTCGGCTTACAATTATATATATATATATATATATATATAAAACGCCATTTACATAATGGTGAAAAAAAAATTGAAGGCAGAAAATCTGTGAATTAAACTGAACCATCGGAATATAGATTTTAAGAGTAGTTGTCGTAACATAAAAGCATACTTATACAAATCTTCATAATGTAGAGCTTCCCCTTTTGTTGTTTCACCATCCTTCTTAACTTTGAAAATCTCAGCAGCTTCCTCATATTCTTCCTCTAATATTAGCCCTTTGATCTCTAACCAAACTTTCACTAAGCATATGCCGGGTAGTCACACAAAAGCTCCAAAGGAGTTAGCCTTTTATTTATACACGAAGACACAATAAGTTAAATAATAGGAGTATATAGATAGATCCAACAAGCAAGAAGGCATAGTCGGACATAGATAGATTATTGAAAGTGGGACTTAGTAAACCATCATTTTCACCAAAAAGACCATATCTTTATATATGTGAAAAACTCTAGAAATTACTCCTTATGTTCTATTGTATGCAAAGGTAATGGTTGAGCACCTGTTTATGAAATTAAGAAAAACTTTTAACATATAAGTAAAATATTTCAAATTACCAAAATAAATGTTCTTTTAAATTAACGAGGGGTGATAAGAGTTCAACCTGTATGTTCAGCCTTCTCCTTATAAAAACATAAGTAATTTTTTAAAATCAAATAATTCCAATAAGTCATGTCGTTTAAGGGTAAAATCAAAACGCTAGCTAAGATTAAATAGTTTCAGAAAAGAGGAAGTGAGACATGGGGAGAGGTAATTGAATAGTAATATTCATAGGTTGTGCAAAAAAAAAAAACCTTAAACTTCTTAAATTTAAACTTTGAATTTGCCTCTACAACATAAACATTTTGAAGGTCATTATGGTAGGGTCATATTGTACCCTGATATAACATTCATGTCATGTGCCCTTTCTGTTTCAAAATTTGGTGGCTTTAGGCATAGAGGGGGTAATACTAAGTACTTATAATCTGTGGCTGCCATTCATCATTGCCACCCGTGTACTGTTTTAACTGATAACAGCAAAACCTTATCTTCCATGTGGGATTTAACCCCACTTTCTGTCTTTTAATGAGCAGCAATATGCTTTCCAACTTACAAATTAAAGGGATACATAGAACTCAAAAGCTAGTTTGATCAGAAGAGCATCCAGCAGGACCCTGGAAGGTCCCCATCGACGCAACATTAACTTCACATGACAATTTCTACCTATATGCAGACGAGAAGCATGAACACATTGCATTTTTAAAAATTTGGAGTCAAAATTTGATAATTATGAAATATTAGTGATTTTTACACATATATACACTTATGTTCAGTACAGAAATATTGAGTTCAATTAAACCCAGAAGACGATAAAGCTGCATCTGCTCTGCATGCATGTATGATTTTGACTTTTGAATAGTGTGCGGTCTTCTCCTTTCTTGCTTCCTATCTCGTATTTAAAGAAGGGAAAAGGGTCAAATTTGCATCCGTATTATTCGAAATTGAGCAACTTTGGTCTAATATTACCCTCATCGTTAGGAATTTTTTTTTGTTTTTTTCCTTGACCCTACGGGCTCCAAAGTCGGGGTGATTTTAAAGTGTAGTAAGAAATTTGAGGCTAAACCTTTTCTCTAGAAGAATTTGGCACGTAGAGTCAACTAATTTTATGTTGAAGCTCCATAAATGGCAAGGGAAAATATGAGAATCTACTAACTGCAATAGTATGAATGACCAAAAGTGAAACAGAGATTGGAATTTTTTGATTAGTATAAGGGAAATTTTAAAGAATGATCGATGCCATATTTGAAGAAAGATCGCTATGGATAAGTTAGCTGTTAATTGTTGGGAAGAATCTTTCTGCATTTTGGTATTGCAGTGTTAATGTGGGGTTTATATAACCTTGGACTATCCCACTTCAATAGCTAGATCTTGGGGTTGGTTCTCCCTAGGTTGTATCAATGGCATCAGAGATCACCCATCACCCTCTGTGCTCACCTTGCCGTGGATAGTGACTCCGGTATTACAGTGTTCCCCGGGAGCTAACAACGTCTAGCACACCGCTGTCGAGGACGACGATGCAGAGCGTGCTGGTTTGTTATGGTCCATTACAAAGTACTTGAGTCGCACATCAATATTGCAATGTGTTAATATGAGGCTTATATAGTTTTGAGTTCTTCCACCTTAATATAACTATCTTTTATGGTGTTGATTCTCCCTCGATTGTATCAGAATCAGTTGATAATGAACCACAAGTCCACAAGTACTACTCCTTTTGATTAAATTACTCGTCTCTTTTTTAAAAGAATAAGAAATTATTACATACTTAATTCTTGGACTAGTAGGTCGAATTGAAAAAAAAAAGTACCAACGTCTTATGCGTTTTCTAAAGTGACAACTATTTTAAAACAATTTTTTTTTATTGTTAAATAACAGATGAAAAGGACCAAGAGAGTACAAGCTAAGATATTATATTACAAAACCGCACTAAGCAGTTAACCTTTTTGTTACTTTCTTTTATTTGTTAGCAGCACGAGAGTTAAAGAATCAACTGTACAAGATTACATTGAGTTACCTTAATATAGCTATCTTTTATGGTGTTGATTCTCCCTCGATTGTATCAGAATCAGTTGATAATGAACCACAAGTACTACTCCTTTTGATTAAATTACTCGTCTCTTTTTTAAAAGAATAAGAAATTATTACATACTTAATTCTTGAACTAGTAGGTCGAATTGAAAAAATAAAGTACCAACGCGTTTTCTAAAGTGATAACTATTTTAAAACAATTTGTTTTTATTGTTAAATAACAGATGAAAAGGACCAAGAGAGTACAAGCTAAGATATTATATTACAAAACCGCACTAAGCAGTTAACCTTTTTGTTACTTTCTTTTATTTGTTAGCAGCACGAGAGTTAAAGAATCAACTGTACAAGATTACATTGAGTTCCAATTCATGAGCATTAACATAGATGTCCCACCCCTTATCTTAAAGGCAAGATAAGATCTTTATTAAAACATCAATAACCCTATTAAAGTGGACCTATGAAAATGAAGTAGTTATATCAAGCTAATGCATATGCTGGACAAGATTAAATTTGGCCATGTTCTTATGTAATTTCTTTTATCAATAACTCACTAAAGACACGTTTTACAAGCTTAAATATTAATGCATATTAAAATGTGTGACCATTTAATTTTAAAAATCTACGAGAATTTCTTTTTTAATAATTATGGTAATAATGAAACTTAAATACCACATCATTTGAAAGCTTATAGCCTGTTTGGCCAAGCTTATTTTCCCCAAAAAAGTACTTATTTTTTCAATAAGTACTTATTTGAAAAAAAGTGAAGTGTTTGGCCAAGTTTTTGGAAGAAAATAAGTGCTTCTGGGGAGTAGCAAAAGCAGTTTTTTAGAAGCTAAAAAAATAGCTTTTGCCCAAAAGCACTTTTTTGAAAAGCACTTTTGAGAAAAATACACATAGAAACACTTTTTAAAAGCTTGACCAAACATTAATTGCTGTTCAAAAGTGTTTTTTTAAATTAATTGGCCAAACACAAATTGCTTTTAGCCAAAAGTATTTTTTTGAAAAGTACTTTTAAAAAAAGTACTTTTTAAAATAAGTTGATTTTAGAAGCTTGGCCAAACAGGCTATTAATCTGTTAGAGATGATATCTATACTTTCATTTATTTAAGGGAAAAAGTACAAATATACCCTTCAACTTTATGATTTAGAGCAGCTATACCCCTCGTTAAAAAAATGAAGCATATATACCTCTGCCGTTATATGGTGCAGTTATACCTTTTTCGCTGACAAATTTTTTTCTTAAGATCATTTAGTTTGTTTTTTAATTAAAAAAATGTCACATGGCTCTAAAAATTGAGGGGTATATTTGTAACGGTTCGCATTTTCGTGGGCGGGGTTAGCGCTTGGAAAAGCTACTTCGAAATCGTTGGTGCTCTTTCGGACTTTGTTTTAAAAGAGTCGCCACCTAATTTTTAGGAAATTAGGAAAACCAGTTTTGAAGGGTTTATTCATACACGGTGAAAAATCCTTCTTAATCTAAAGTTCTAGGTAAGGGTTCTGGTGATCTCCTAGGGAAGGTGTTAGGCACCCTAGTATTAAGGATTCGTGCTATATGGTTGACCTTCGAATTCTAACGTGTGAGTATTTGCATGAACTGTTTATTTGGTGTTTATTTTCCCGACAAATTCTGTCATTTTTGCATATCATTTTTTGAAAAAAAAACTAAATATATTCCCTTTACATATAGGGTACTTAAGTTCGGATTTATAATATCTGAATAAAATTAGTTCCTTTTACATATAAGGATAATGTTACTTTGTAAAGGTAAAAGTCTTTTTAAAAGTTTGGTATAAATGAAATTCGTTCATGCTTAGACTCATACATGGTTCGGGTTAGTCCGTTTGGTACGTTTTTAGAACACCTTTATTTAAAACTTTACTTATTTATTTTAAAAAAAATAGTTGGCGCGGGTTCATGAAAAGCTTGGGTTTATATAATAAAATTTATTATTTATGCTCCTGGAATTTTGTCTTAAACCCGATTTATATTAAAAGCCATTTGTCACGGGCTTAGGCCCAAATTACGCTCTTTTATAAAATGATTTAAGATTTTCTTAGTTCTGGCCCAAAGAAACTCTTACTCTTTTCTTCGGTTCTTGGGCTAAGCCCAAAGCATTACTTGTTTTACTTTATCGAAAAAAATTGATTAAATGGGGCCTGAAATATGACCTTTTTGGGTTGTGCCTTGGCCCTCAAATTCTGTAATTTGCCTTAGCTTATTTTCAGAAAAATAATGTGTATACCTCAGTTCAAGTGAATTACACATATATATGCCTAAAACTATTTTTTGATTCGTCTGATTTTTGGTTAAAAGGGGCAGAACTATTTTTGTAAAGCATGTCATTTGCACAGTTCTAAAAAAAACCATACCTTCGTCTGATTTTTAATTTAAAAGGATGGAACTCGTTTTGTAAAAGCATATCATTCACACAGTTTTGAAAAAAACCATATTTGTGTCTGATTTTAGTTTAAAGAGACAGAACTCATTTTGTAAAAGCATATCACTCACATAGTTTTGAAAATCCAATTCTTTTCACCTGGACTAAAATAGGATTTTTGAAAAAAGGACCGAAACTTAACTAAAAAAGGGCGTTTTTTCAAAGTTTTGCAAAGATAAGTCTAGTTTGAGGAAAGATGATAGTAACGCGTTATTCCTTGTAAAAGATGGGACTGATCCTTTTATTTCCCCTTACTACCTTAGCCTTTTTACTTCTTTTTTTGGAAAATGTTTACGCTAATCCGGGTTTTAAAATCACGTTGGGGCCTAAGGTCTAACTAAATGGCATATGCACCGTTCACCTAAGATACCTAATTCAAATGTAAATATTCCAATAATAATGCAAGTTTATACAAATACAACATTTCAAATAAGAGAAAAAATTGATATGCTGAAAATAAAGGAGGAAAAGGAAATGCATTAGGGGTGTACCAAATCCCTTAAAAGCCATTTTTACCCATGGTTGGACCTTCGTGCCATTCTTACCCATGGCTAGGCCTTTAGAATAGGGAAAATGACCTAATAATACTACTTAAGACTCTATATTACAAAATATAAGAATACTTTTCCTTATTTATAAAACATACCAACAAAATTATAAAATATACCAAATCTAAAAAAATTAAAAGCTAAGCCCACCCTTCCCCTTTTCCTATTCTCTGTTTCAACAGATCTGCCCCCCCTCCTTCCTATTCTCTGTTTCAACAGATCTGCCCCACCCTTCCCCACCTTTCCCTATTCTCTGTTTCAACATATCCGCCCCACACTTCCCTTCCCCTTCTCCCGTTCTGTCTCCTCCGAGAACTCCACCACCCTACCCTTCTCTTCCCCTTCTCCCAATTCTCTGTGTCTGTTAGAGTATATATTGATGACTCCGGCTGCATATCTAAAGAACACAGATCTGAAAAAACATCAATTTCGTCATTTTTGTCAAAGACTTTTGATTTGGTTGATGACCCTTCATTGGATTCGGTTATTTCTTAGGGTAGCAGTGAGAAAGCTTTTTAATTGCATCACTACGTGAGATTTGAAGCGTGATTTTTTTCAAATTTCGAAGCGAGATTCAAATTTGTATTAAAGTTGTATGATAATTGTATGCTGAGTTTGTATGAAAATTGTAAATTAAGTTTTTTATGTTGTTATTGCTGTATAAATTTGTATGAATATTGGATAAAAGTTGTATAAAATGTTATTGTAGTTATTTTAAATTTCCAAAAATCTAACATGAACTTAACAAAATTTACACAGTTATATACATATTTCATACAGTTTTCACGTACGAAAAATGTGAGAATTCTAAGCCTTGAGCGAGATATACACATTTCATACAGTTTTCATACACAAAAATTTGAGCGAACTTAAGCCTTGAGCGAGATATACACATTTCATACAATTTTCATACACAAAATATTGAGCGAAATCTTTAAGCCTTGAGCGAGATATACACATTTCATACACAAAATTTTGAGCAAAAAATTTAGTATATGTTTTGTAAGAAATTTATCGTCATATTTTGTAAACTGAAAAGTATCGTCATATTTTGTAAATATACTCTATTCTTATGTATATATAGGTTATTCTCCCTTTAGAATATTAGCTTCCCTTTTTAGACTTAATAATTTGAAAGAATATTCCTGTTGGGCCAAAGGCCCAATAGGCTGGTTGGACTCTAGCCCAAGTGGCCGTGCAGTAAGAGGGAAAAAAGAAAAGGAATTAAATTAGTATAGGTTTGGTGGATCTAATATTATCAGGATTATATACGTATACACATACATCGCCATTTTTTAAGTCTATGTTTGATGGACCTAATCCTATCATAACCATACAAACATATACATACATATACATATATCTCCCCACTAGATTACAAGTGCACAACTAAGGACTTAGTTATATACCATTGCTTCACTGGAAAATCTCAAACCACAATATACCAATAGGAAAAGGTTGTCACCACCCTTGTTCCCGACACCGCACAAGTTCCAAGGGGTTTCATGAATCCCTGGCATGGCTGGATATCGGGGAGTGGCTAGAAATATCCCCCTAAAACCTCCTCAAACTCTCAAACAAAACCAATGTTGCCACAGTACATAATCATAGTCTCAAAGCTGTGTACAAGTATCAGCTTATGAGAAACATTTTGAATGCAAAGTAACTTTAAAATGAATTCAGAATCATGATAAAGAATGGGACAGACACTGTAATACCATGAGACACATAGAATATGCATATCAATTCCAAGATACTTAATCAAATAGGTGTCATAACCAGGTCCTACTCTTGTATTTATATACACATACTGCCCATGACTAGTCTTTTTTCTTATAGGGATTCACACAGTATATCCTTGTTATACACATGGTATGTGTATACCAAGTGTATACCATGTGTATATTCCCTTCTTTTACAAATCTATGTAGGGTCTATGTTTAACCATACACTTACATGTCCAATTACTATACACAAGGCAAAATTAACCAAAGTCCAACTTTAATTTTCATGCACATCAAAATAAATGATTTATCAATTCCAAATATTAACAGTCCTTATAGTATGAAGTTAGAACTTGTCTAAGGTGATCACATGAAGCACAATAGGAGAGTACAAGTCAAGGGGGAATTCCACAACTTATAATCACCCAAAAGATAGAGTTGTAACATCAAGAAGCCTAGATCAAATACCATTAAGTGAGACTGGGATTGTCCAGTTTTATATTCCCAGGAAGAAGACCACAGAAAGAATCCTTATTTTGACATAATAGTGGTAAGAATACATTACACCTCAAAGCTTCATACCAGTTACCAGTTAAGATAGATAGAGACAGAGTCAACTAGATGTGTATCAATAAATCCCAAAAAAAAGGTGTCACGTCCCAAAATACCCCCTAGACGTGACTGGCACCCAGCAAACACCACCCGCCAGGCGAACCATATATCATACTCTTAATCATTTACAAAAGCACTAAAAGAAAATAAGTGCAGGTCCAACAACGTTATTAATGAAAAAAATGCGAAATAGTCGCCAACCAAATCCATAATCGATTTATGAAAATCAACCAACGCTAAGATAAAAAGAATCTCTAGCCCACATCCCACGCTAAGACCATGGAGTATCTAACAGAGTTACATGAGTTTGAGTGTCGGGCATGTAAACCCAAAATAAAAGAAATAACTAGAAATAAACCAGATAAAGCTGAAATGGCTGCCTCCACGAACAATGTGGTGGCTCACCTCAGCAACAGAATCCACTCACGAAGTCTTCAATTACCAGCCTCGTTCTCAACGACAGTATCTGCATGGACATGCAGGTAAGGAGTGAGTTATACATAAATATAACCCAGTAAGATCCTCGACCCGCCACTTCAAATACCCCTGGAACAAGTGTTAGAAAATACAAACACACAACAAGCACAAAAATATTATGCACATGAATATATCATTATATAATAGCAACCAAGGTCCAAACCACTGCTTATCAAATATATTATATATCTCCACACCATTTACACTACGAACCGTCATAAGTGGCAGTTAAAGAATTAGTCAACACTATGAATCCACGGCAACATACACAATGTGCCAAATATGTCAGGAAGCATACACAATGCTAAGGGAAGCATACACAATGCCCCAATATCATCAAGAAGCATACATAATGCTTAGGGAAGCATACACAATGCCTCAATATAAACAAAAAGCATACACAATGCTAAGGGAAGCATACACAATGTCCCAATATCATGGCTCACAGCCGTATCACATTACGAAACAACTTATAAATAGAGTTTTAGAGTATTTGAAAATAAAGTATATGCGGCTGGCCTTAAGAACCACCGATTCTGCCAAGCACACGCTTGCCCCAACACATGGACCAGGCAGACAAAACATATTTTTAAAACAGATTTTGAAAAGCAAGTACCTAAAGCTTAAAGTCTCACTTACCTCAAATTCACAATTCAAGCACACTTCCCAAAAAAAAAATCAAAACTGCGCTCTCGGGTCTCCGGATTGCCTCAAACTACACAAAATGGATTTAGAATGGTCAAAACCCTTAGGTAAACCACTTCTATATTTTTAGAGGCTTAAACGGTTAAAGTCAAATTTTAAAGGACGAAAACGCCCTCTGGTCAATGTGTTCAAAATCCGACAAGACTTATGTTTTCGGAAAGGCCTTAACGAGAGGATTCCAACGATATATAGAAGTCTAAAATCCGACGCTATTTGCCCTTTCAAATCAATGATTTTAGTTGAAGAACCCTAGAACTAAACTTTCTCAATTCCTCAAAATATCCCCATGTTTTCACTATAAAGATTCACCCATAATTATGTAATAAACTTAGATAGAAGATCAGAGGCATTACCTTGATGATTTGGGTTGAAAATCCTTATTTTTCTCCCCTCTTTTTCTTCCCTTCCTTCTACTGCGTTTTTTTTTTCTTGTTTCTGCTTCTATCGTTTCTGTTTTCTGTTTTCACGTCTGATGCATCAGACTTTTATTCCTTTTTCTCTTTATTTTCTTTTTCTTCTTTTTGTGGGCTTGGCCCACATCTCTTTTTCCCTTTTTTTTTAATGGACCCTTTAATCCTCCTTTTCTTTTATTTTGTACCACTTAATTCTTCTATATATATATATTTTTTTTTTATTTCCTTCTTTTATTTAAATTACCAACTAAGCCTAAAAAAATATGGGTTATTTCATTCTCCACCACTTAAAATGACATTCGTCCTCGAACGGATCTAGATCATACCTGTCGCGTCAAATAAATGAGGATATTTATCTCGCATATCCGTCTCAGACTTCCAAGTAGCCTCCTCGGTTGGATGATTACGCCACAACACTTTGACTGAAGCTACCTTCTTCGACCTTAATTGTCGCACTTGCCTATCAAGAATAGATATCGGACCCTCTTCATAAGTCAAATTTTCATCGAGCTCCACATCCTCTGGTTGAATTTTATGGCTATCATCACCGACATATCGTCTTAGCATAGACACGTGAAATACAGGATGAACAGTAGACAATCTCGGAGGTAAAGCAAGTCTATATGCCACCAACCCAATTCGATCCAAAATCTCATAAGGACCAATGTACCTAGGACTTAGCTTGCCTTTCCGACCGAATCTCATAACTCCTTTCATAGGGGTTACTTTTAAAAAGACTTTTTCCCCCTTCATGAACTCCGTATCGCGTACTTTCTTATCTGCATAGGACTTTTGTCTGCTTTGTGCTGTCCGAAGCCGTTCTTGTATCAATGCAACTTTTTCCAAGGCTTGTTGAACCAGATCTGGACCTAATAGTTGTGCTTCGCCCGGTTCGAACCATCCAATTGGTGAACGACACCTGCGACCATATAGAGCCTCAAACGGTGCCATCTGTATACTCGATTGGTAGCTGTTATTATAAGCAAACTCTGCCAAAGGCAACTGATCATCCCACTGACCACCAAAATCAATCGCGCAAGCTCTAAGCATGTCCTCTAAAATCTGAATAACTCGCTCAGACTGTCCAATAGTTTGTGGATGAAAAGCTATACTCAACTCGACCTGTGAACCCAACGACTTCTGAAAAGACTTCCAAAACTCAGCAGTAAATTGTGCACCTCGATCAGATATTATAGAAACAGGCACACCATGAAGTCGTACTATCTCACGGAGGTAAATATTTGCTAACTGCTCTGCGGTATGAGTAACCCGAACTGGTATAAAATGAGCGGATTTGGTGAGTCTATCCACAATCACCCAGACTGAGTCATGTTTCTTGAAAGTATTCGGCAAACCAACTACAAAATCCATCGTAATCCTTTCCCACTTCCACTCTGGGATAATCAAGTTTTGCATTACTCCGCTGGGTTTTTGATGTTCATATTTGACCTGCTGACAATTTAAGCAACTTGTCACATGCTTCAAAATGTCAGCCTTCATACCTTTCCACCAATATAATCCACGCAAGTCTTGGTACATCTTCGTAGCACCTGGGTGGATGGAGTACCGCTAGCTATGAGCCTCTTCAAGAATTAGTTGCTTCACATTACCTACCATAGGAATACACAGTCTACCATGACAACGTAACACGCCTTCGTCATCAATAGAGAATGACTTAACGCCCCCATTTTGCACTCGATCTCGCAATCTAGCAAGACGGGGATCTTCATATTGGCAAGCTTTGACCTGCCCCACTAAGGACGATTGTGCCACCATAACTGCAAGTAACCTGCCTTGTACTGTATGATCAATCCGAACCCCGCGGTTGGCTAATGCCTGAATATCCTTAGCCATAGGTCGTTCTTCAGCAGTAAATCGGGCCAAGCTGCCCATAGACTTTCTACTCAAGGCGTCTGCCACCACATTCGCCTTACCAGGATGATACAAAATAGTAAGATCATAATCTTTAAGTAACTCTAACCACCGTCGCTGTCTCAAATTCAGATCTTTTTGCTTGAATATGTATTGTAAACTCTTGTGATCAGTATAGATTTCACACGGCTCACCATAAAGATAGTGACGCTAGATCTTGAGTGCAAATACAACTGCGGCCAATTCTAAGTCATGAGTTGGATAATTCTTCTCATGTTTCTTTAGCTGTCGAGACGCATAAGCTACCACTTTACCATTCTGCATCAAGACACAACCCAACCCGACTTGAGATGCATCACAATAAATGGTGAAACCACCCTCATCAGTAGGTGAGGTCAAAATCGGAGCCGTAGTCAACGCAGTCTTTAATTTCTGAAAGCTTTCTGAACATTCATCTGACCACTGGAATACCACACCTTTCTGAGTTAAACGTGTCAATGGATCAGCTATCTTCGAGAAACCCTCCACAAACCTTCTATAATATCCAGCTAGTCCCATGAAGCTACGTATCTCTGTGGGAGTAGTGGGTTGAGGCTAATCTTGAACTGCTTCAATTTTCTTTGGATCAACTTGAATCCCATCTCGGGACACCACGTGTCCTAAAAATGAAACTGTGCTCAACCAGAACTCACATTTTGAGAACTTGGCATAAAGCTTTCGTTCCCTAAGTGTCTGTAGCACAACTCTCAAGTGTTGTCCATGCTCAACCTCACTTCGAGAGTAGACCAAAATATCATCAATGAACACAATCACAAAATGGTCTAAGTATGGCTTGAATACCCTGTTCATGAGGTCCATAAATGTCGCGGGGGCATTAGTCAGCCCGAATGACATCACCAAAAATTCGAAGTGCCCATATCTTGTCCGAAAAGCTGTCTTTGAGATGTCCTCAGTCTTGATTCTCAGCTGATGATAACCTGATCTCAAGTCGATTTTGGAAAAATGAGTAGCACCCTGCAGTTGATCAAACAAATCATCAATACGAGGCAATGGATACTTATTCTTGATAGTCGCCTTGTTCAGTTGCCTGTAGTCAATGCACATTCTCATCGTGCCATCCTTCTTCTTCACAAATAACACAGGTGCACCCCAAGGCGATACACTAGGCCTAATGAACCCCTTATCAAGTAGCTCTTGGAGTTGAACCTTCAGTTCTCTCAACTCGGCGGGAGCCATACGGTATGGAGGAATAGAGATAGGTTGAGTCCCTGGAACTAAATCAATGCTGAACTCGATTTCTCTCATCGGGGGTAGGTCGGGTAAATCTTCAGGAAAAACATCCGCAAATTCGCGAACAACAGGAACACTATCAATAGTAACATTCTCCGCTCGAGTTTTATGAACGGTAGCAATAAAACCCAAACACCCATGATTAATCATTCGCCGTGCCTTTACATAAGATATTATTTTTCCTTGAGTCACATGAGTCATGCCTTTCCACACTAAAGTTTCTCCAGGAAAATTAAAACGTATAAGCTTAGCATAGCAATCAACCGATGCATAACATGAGGCCAACCAATCCATGCCCATAATCACATCGAAAGCGGACATCGGTAACACACATAGATCAGCTACAGTGTCCCTGCCCTGAACAGATATCACACAATCTCTATAAACTCTATCCACTAATATACTTCCCCCCACTGGGGTTTCTACCACATACGGCACATTAATAGACTCAACTCCCCGTTCTAAGAATATAGCAAAAGAAGGAGATACATACGAATACGTAGAACCAGGATCAATAAGAGCATATGCACCATGAGACCCAATGGTAATAATACCTGTGACTACTGCATTAGATGCCTCGAAATCCTGTCTGGTCATAGCAAAGAATCTCGGCGGTCCACCCCCTCCCTGAGCAACTTGTGCACCCTGTCGACCCTGTCCACGAGCACCCCGTGGAGCGGTCCTAGCTGGCTGAATCTGACCCTGTGTAGCTGTAGTAGTTCCCTGCGGCTGTGTAGTAGCTCGACTAGCACCAGAATTTCCTTTAGGACAGTATTTAGCAATATGCCCCCTTTCACCACAAGTAAAACAAGCCCCATCTACCCCAAAGCAACGACCACTGTGATTTCTACCACAGTTAGAACACCCCGGATGATAACCTGACTGATATGAGCTATTACCCTTCCGCTGCATCTGCTGCTGGCCCTGTCTAGCGGAATAACCACCAGAAGACTGCACCACTGATTCTGACTGAGTAGATCTGGACTGCCCACGATAAAAACCACTCTTGCCCCTAGATGGAACACCACTAAACCCACCTGTGTTACGTGGCTTTTTGCTTTCACGCTCAACTTTGTCCATCTCTAGATAAGACTCGTAACGGAGAGCAGTGTCAACTACATCTGAATAGGTACCATATCGCACATCTCGTACCACAGGACCACGATAGCGATGCTCAAGTCCATCCACAAATCGTCTCACCTTCTCTCTCGGATCCTCTACCAAATAAGGTACATACCTGGATAAATCTGTAAACTTGGCCTCATATTCTGTAACGGTCATAGTTCCCTGCCGCAGATTATTGAACTGACGTCTCATGTCATCTTGCTTGCTTAATGGAATAAACCTGTCCTTAAACAGTGCTAAAAATTCTGACCAAGTAATAGGTGGTTACCCTGCTTGTCTACCTCTCTGAATCGAAATCCACCAAGACTCTGCAGACCCTGAGAATAAGAAAGTGGAAAATTCCACACCACGAGTCTCCTTCAGCCCCAACGTAGTCAATATCTTTTCACAACGATCAATGAACTTCTAAGGTTCAATAGAAGTAGGTGAAGCATCAAACTCTGGTGGCTTAAGATCCATGAAATTCTTAAACTCTTTAGATTGCCCTGCAGACTGGACAACCTGTTGAGGGGCCAACTGAGGTGTCTGATTAGCTGCAACATTCAACTGAACTTGAGCTTGTGCTTGTGAAGTGGCCTGAGGACCTGGAATTCCACCATGATTAGGCGCCAATGCCTCCAACACATTCAATAATCTGGTCACCACCTCTGCGGGCATAGCAATAGTAGGGGCGGCAGCTGGTGCCGGTGGATTGTTCTGAACCACTTGTTCCTGCACTTGCTCTGACGCAACTCGGGGCTGACCCCCATTCACAACTTCAGGCTGAGGAGTGGCCTGAGTCCTAGTCTGAGCTCTAGTCTGATGAGCACTAGCTCGGCTACCACCGCGGGTAGCACTCTGTCCAGCACCACGTTTTGCAGATGAAGATGCGCGTTTCTTAGCCATCTGCGAAATAAATATTACAAGGTTAAACTTGATTCAACTCACGCACGAACACGGAATGAAAGAAGAGAAAACTTCCTAGATGTCCAGTAGCCTCAAGGTCATAAGTATGGGCGCCTACATACCCATGAACAAGACTCTACTAAACACTGCTCCATGGACCCGGGACTTAAAGCCTAAGCTCTGATACCAACTTTGTCACGTCCCAAAATACCCCCTAGACGTGATTGGCACCCAGCAAACACCACCCGCCAGGCGAACCATATATCATACTCTTAATCATTTACAAAAGCACTAAAAGAAAATAAGTACAGGTCCAACAACGTTATTAATGAAAAAAATGCGAAATAGTCGCCAACCAAATCCATAATCGATTTATGAAAATCAACCAACGCTAAGATAAAAAGAATCTCTAGCCCACATCCCACGCTAAGACCATGGAGCATCTAACAGAGTTACATGAGTTTGAGTGTCGGGCATGTAAACCCAAAATAAAAGAAATAACTAGAAATAAACCAGATAAAGCTGAAATGGCTGCCTCCACGAACAATGCGGTGGCTCACCTCAGCAACAGAATCCACTCACGAAGTCTTTAATTACTAGCCTCGTTCTCAACGACAGCATCTGCATGGACATGCAGGTAAGGAGTGAGTTATACATAAATATAACCCAGTAAGATCCTCGACCCGCCACTTCAAATACCCCTGGAACAAGTGTTAGAAAATACAAACACACAACAAGCACAAAAATATTATGCACATGAATATATCATTATATAATAGCAACCAAGGTCCAAACCACTGCTTATCGAATATATTATATATCTGCACACCATTTACACTACGAATCGTCATAAGTGGCAGTTAAAGAATTAGTCAACACTATGAATCCACGGCAACATACACAATGTGCCAAATATGTCAGGAAGCATACACAATGCTAAGGGAAGCATACACAATGCCCCAATATCATCAAGAAGCATGCACAATGCTAAGGGAAGCATACACAATGCCCCAATATCATCAAGTAGCATACACAATGCTTAGGGAAGCATACACAATGCCTCAATATAATCAAGAAGAATACACAATGCTAAGGGAAGCATACACAATGTCCCAATATCATGGCTCACAGCCGTATCACATTACGAAATAACTTATAAATAGACTTTTAGAGTATTTGAAAATAAAGTATGTGCGGCTGGCCTTAAGAACCACCGATTCTGCCAAGCACACGCTTGCCCCAACACATGGACCAGGCAGACAAAACATATTTTTAAAACGAATTTTGAAAAGCAAGTACCCAAAGCTTAAAGTCTCACTTACCTCAAATTCACAATTCAAGCACACTTCCCAAAAAAAAATCAAAAATGCGTTCTCGGGTCTCCGGATTACCTCAAACTACACAAAAATGGATTTAGAATGGTCAAAACCCTTAGGGTAAACCACTTCTATATTTTTAGAGGCTTAAACGATTAAAGTCAAATTTTAAAGGACGAAAACGCCCTCTGGTCAATGTGTTCAAAATCCGACAAGACTTATGTTTTCGGAAAGGCCTTAACGAGAGGATTCCAACAAAATATAGAAGTCTAAAATCCGACGCTATTTGCCCTTTCAAATCAATGATTTTAGTTGAAGAACCCTAGAACTAAACTTTCTCAATTCCTCAAAATATCCCCATGTTTTCACCATAAAGATTCACCCATAATTATGTAATAAACTTAGATAGAAGATCAGAGGCATTACCTTGATGATTTGGGTTGAAAACCCTTATTTTTCTCCCCTCTTTTTCTTCCCTTCCTTTTACTGCGTTTTTTTTTTCTTGTTTCTGCTTCTATCGTTTCTGTTTTCTGTTTTCACGTCTGATGCATCAGACTTTTATTCCTTTTTCTCTTTATTTTCTTTTTCTTCTTTTTGTGGGCTTGGCCCACATCTCTTTTTCCCTTTTTTTTTTTAAAGGACCCTTTAATCCTTCTTTTCTTTTATTTTGTACCACTTAATTCTTCTATATATATATATATTTTTTTTTATTATTTCCTTCTTTTATTTAAATTACCAACTAAGCCTAAAAATAATATGGGTTATTACAAAAGGCATAAAGTTCAAACACCAACATTCACATATTCAAACTTCCTTAAACTCCTAATAGGGAAACTTCCTTAAACTCCTAATAGGGACATTTTATTACCAATAATCCTAAACCAGCTTATTGCTTTTAGAAACAAACTAAAGACCAACTCCTTGAAATGATCACATTCATTACTCCTAACCTCTTAAGTGAAATGAACCAACTCCTTGAAATGATCACATTCATTACTCCTAACCTCTTAAGTGAAATGAAAGGTTTTAAGGAAGTCATATCCCTTCAGGACAAGAGTGTTCCCCATGGCATATAGACTGGTCATGACACCCCTCATTTGGGGGATAGATACTATGAGTCAAGCTAAGCTTGGATCTTCTCTGCCCCTCTTGAGGTGTCTTGAAAAGACCAGTCTAAACCAAGTGGCTCATACTGCCCTTAGGAATACCTATCACACTCCCATAATCAACATCATACCAACTCCCATTTAACACCATTCATTTTAGCATAGGCACAATACATTGATAATTTCATCTTCCTAACTCTATGTTTAACAAGATTTTTAAAACACTAATGATGCAAGACCAATTACTACTAGACAAATCACAGTTTTTTATTCTTTTAATCTAAGTTATACTATAATATTCAGTAGAGTTTAGGTGACTCAATTTAGTTCAAGAGATGAAAGGTTTTTACCAACCTAAGATTAACTAGTGTTCATTTCTAAGTTCAGACCAAGCTAAGTGCCTTCACATGACCAAGTCTTCACATAATAACCATACCAATTTTAAAACACATTCCTCAGGAAGCAAACAACATATCAGACAAGCCAAACTTCAAGAAAAGAAAAGAAACATGGATTCAAACAACTAAGTGAGCAACTTACTTCTTTAGGACTTAATTAATGGCAATTTGACCTCTCTAATCATGACAAGGACATGACAAACACCTATTAGTTGTTTCAAACTTAGTTTTAGACAAAAGCAATCACAAGAATTTTCCCCTAAGGCATGGCAAACCACCCTTGACCAATTATGTTACACCTCGTAGTTTTGGACGTTGAGGTTTGTTAGGCGTTAGTTACTTTAATTGCGATCTGGAGTGATATGCGCCTATCTTATGGTTATGAGGGTTTAAGACCATGTATGAGAGGTAACAGAAGGATTGGAGGTTGATTGGGCGAAAAAGGAAAATTTGGACGAACTGGCAAAAATTTGCCCTACGCGTTCGCGATAGAGCCACGCGTACATGATGGCCATGGAAATTCCAGACCATCGCGTTCGCCAGAGGCCCTCGCATTTGCAAAGGCCAATTATTAAGTCGGTTCCACCGACTTTATCCCCCTATATAAAGGATAACCCCCCCCCCCCTTTTCACCAAATTATTTCCCAAAAACTTAAAAAACAGATAGGGGAGTGAGGACATCATAAAATTGAGTGATTTTCAAGTGGTGGAGTATTAGTTTAGGTTCGGATAGGGCACATATGTGATTGTAGTATCGTTTTGTGGTAGATTTTGGCTTGGAATCAAGGTGAATATTGAAGATATTGTTGTTCTAGTAAGAATAAGGTATGAATATCTCCCTATTGATATTGCTTTAGGTTTACTTACGAAGATGGAACTATTAAATGGTCATATAATGGAGTAGTTGGTTTAAAAATCGGATGAACATCATATGGGATGTTTTATGGAGTATTTTGGTATTGATGATGATGTTGTAATGTTAGTATTGTTGTTGTTATTGTTGGTTGCTGGTATTATGATTTTGGGCTAGGGGTATAAACAAGGAAGATGCTGCCCAAATTTCGGCAAATTCTAAATAGATTTCATTTGAAGGCTCAAGACAAGCATATAAAGATAAGCCTAACAATGATATGAATTCTCTTGAATGTAGATTTGTGAGCTTGGAAGGATAAGCGTAAATAGGTAAGAAGACCAAAAAGGTATGTTAAGGCTATCCTTTCTTTCATTTTGGCATGATCCTATGATATGAACGAACAAACGAGTATGCGAGCTTCCATATTACTATACTCTTAGAAGCACTAGGAGTACTTCAGTCTTTGATGTTCTTGTAGCTCTTTTATGATTGTTCCTTGACCTCTTAAGTCCCGAAGGGGCATCCATAAGTTGTACGTTTCCATGATGGCGTCTAAATCCTGAAGGGGACATTCATAAGGCCTCTTTATTCATATGCATTTCATATTTGATTTTGAAGTTTCGAAGGAGACAAATGAAAAGAGGAAGAAGTTCTCATTTTGACATAAAAGTTGCTCTGAAGGGAGTTCCTTGGATGTTTTACAAAGATTATCATGCATTTGCACACTTATATATATATATATATATATATATATATATATATATATATATATATATATGTATGACATGATTTTATGGGGAAGGGGGAAGAGCTATGGCGTTATATACGCAAACCACCTGATCAACTGCTATACGATGATTGAGATGACCGAAGGGGCTGACCGATGGGGCCATTATGATTTGAAGCCCGACGGGGAGAAGCTCGAAGGAGCGAATGGGCAAAGGTGCTTATACATATATACATATTTTCAAAAGTACATTATACTATTATGCTCGAAGGGGCTACGAGCAGGGCGAAGGCATGCATTATATACATATATACTCATGATGTATTAAAACTTCATATGCACATACATGATTCGTAGTGTTGGTCACAGGTACATATTGAGTCTGCTACTCTTTTATCATTTGAGTTGAGATATACTGTTTCAGTTCCGCCTTACATACTCGTTACATTTTCCTTAATGACTCCCCTATCGTTCGGGGGCTACGTTTATGCCCGTAGGTACAAATAGATAGGTAGACGATCCAGCTCGGTAGGACTTTCCCCCAGCTGTTGCCGGTGCGCTCCCCTTGATCCGAAGCTACGGTTCATTTTGGTACGCTATTTTGACGCGATTATATGGGTATGACGGGAGCCTTGTCCCGTCCTCTCTATAGCTTTATATTCTAGTAGAGGTCTGTAGGCGGTTGTATGTACTTGACAGATGATGTAGCCTTGTTGGCTTCTATGTTTTTGTATATAGCATATGTACTGGCCTAGTTGGCTCGCACTGTTCTTTTAGCATATACATATATACGAATTATACAGTGTTCACGATGTTATCCTTTCATGAGCCAGTATAAAATCAGTTTAAGTTAATTTGGGCCCTTGTTATTCAATATTATCCAGATACGAGTATAGGGGTATTTGGTCACTAGAGATCGGGCACTCGTCACGGCTCATCGGTTTGGATCGTGACAGAAGTAGTATCAGAGCAGTTCCATCCTAGGGTTGTCTATAGACCGTGTCTAGTAGAGTCTTGTTTATGGGTGTGTCATGCACCATACTTATAAATAGGAGGCTATAGGACATTTAGGATATTGCCATTCTTTCTATCCTAGATCGGGCGATAGAGTTGTGAGATAAGAATTTCCTTTCTAATGATTTGTTTTTATTTCAGCAATGCCTCGTAAGAAAGCTACAGCTGCCCAGAAGGGCAAGAGAGTGGCTGGTGAGTCCACTAGCCGTACTTAGCGAGCTACCAGAGCTCGAGGCTCGTCTCAGAGTGAGAGCTCATCTCAGACTTCACATACCCCGCCTCCAGCACCTGCCCCAGTGCTCCCAGTTCCTCATCCAGATGCACCGGGCCATGATATGCGGGATGCTGTACAGCTATTGACCAGGTTGGTAGCTGCTCAGGCTCAGCGACAGGGAGTTGGCATTGACCAGGCAGATCAAGCTGGCAGTGCGAGGGTCAAGAATTTTCTTGGTTTAGATCCTCTGGAGTTCTCGGTGTTGAAGCAAAATATAGATCCCCAGGATTTCATTGATGGGATGCAAAGGTCTTTGAGGGTTATGCACGCTGATGAGGTTGAGTCAGTGGAGTTGGCTTCTTATAGGCTACGTGACATCGCAGTGCAGTGGTATCAGATATGGGAGCTATCTAGGGGAGAGAATGCCCAGCCGTATGGAGGGAGTTTTTGGATGCTTTTATTTGCCATTATTTACCACCTGGAAGTTCGACGAGCCCGAATAGATAGGTTCTTGCGTATTGAGCAGGGTAGCATAAGTGTTCGAGAGTATTGTGTGCACTTTGACTCTTTGGCTAGATATGCCCCGACTATGGTGGTTGATATGGAGGATTAAGTTCATCGTTTTATGGCTGGTTTAGGGCCACATTTTATTGACGATTGTATGACAGATGCATTACAGCCGGGTATGGATATTTCCCGTATACAGGCATATGCACAGAATTTGGAGGGCCGTAAGCATCAGGGGAGCGCAGAGCGTGAGCATAACCGAGGCCATGGTAAGAGGGCTCGATCTTTAGATATTGTTGGTGAATTTAGAGAAGGTCAAAGGCAACAATATTCTAGATACCTAGCTTATCCTATAGCCAGTGCACCTCTACAGTTTCGAGGATCTCAGTACGATAGAGTTACTTATTCTGGACAAGGGCAGAATTCTCGTACTACAGGTTCACAACAGTAGAGGGGCTTAGGACAGGAGATGCTACCTCCCCCGCGGTGTGCTATTTATGGTAAGAACCACTTGGGATCGTGTCGTCGGGGTGCATGTTATACTTGTAGGAATCCTAGTCATTTTGCTAGGGAGTGCCCAGTAAGAGTTGGGGACGGTATAACGCAAACAGAGGGATCGGTTGCCACATCATCACCTTCGGTAAGCGCTCTAAAGCGAGGACTTCAGATATCAGTTAGCAGAGGTAGAGGTGGAGCATCTAGCTCTGGCGGTGGTCAGAACCACATATACGCTTTGACTAGCCACCAGGATCAGGAGTAGCTACCCTATGTTGATGCAGGTATAATTACTATTTATGTGTAGCAAAAAAAAAGAGTTATTATTACGTATGGTGACTGGTGTGGTATTGTGTATTTTAACTTGTTGAGTTACAGGTTGGTAGTATTATAGTTACTGAGGAAACTCTGCAGAAACTTCCATAGAGATCCCTAAGACTTTAACATTCGAGGACGAATGTTTCTAAGGGGGGGGGGGGGGGGGGGGGGGGGGATTTTACACCTCGTAGTTTTGGACGTTGAGGTTTGTTAGGTGTTAGTTTCTTTAATTGCGATCTGGAGTGATATGTGTCTGTCTTATGGCTATGAGGGTTTAAGACCATGTATGAGAGGTATCGAAAGGATTGGAGGTCGATCGGGCGAAAAAGGAAAATTTGGACGAACTGGCAAAAATTTGCCCTACGCGTTCGCGATAGAGCCTCGCGTACACGACGGCCATGGAAATTCCAGACCATCGCGTTTGCGAATGCCAGTTATTAAGTCGGTTCCACCGACTTTATCCCCATATATAAAGGATAAAACCCCCTTTTTTCACTAAATTATTTCCTAAAAACTCAAAAAATAGATAGGGGAGTAAGGATATCATAAAATTGAGTGATTGTCAAGTGGCGGAGTATTAGTTTAGGTTTGGATAGAGCACAATTGTGATTGTAGTATCGTTTTGCGGTGGATTTTGGCTTGGATTCAAGGTGAATAGTGAAGATATTGATGTTCTAGAAAGAAGAAGTTATTAATATCTCCCTATTGATATTGCTTTAGGTTTACTTATGAAGATAGAATGATTAAATGGTCGTATACTGAAGTAGTTGGTTGAAAATCGGATATAAATCATATGGGATGTTTTATGGAGTATTTTGGTATTGATGATGATGTTGTAGTGTTAGTATTGTTATTGTTGGTTACTGGTATTGTGATTTCGGGCTAGGGGTATAAACAGGGGAGATGCTGCCCGAATTTCGACAGATTCTAAATAGATTTGATTTCATGGCTTAAGACAAAAATATAAAGATAAGCCTAACAATGGTATGAATTCTATTGAATGTAGATTTATGAGCTTGGGAGGATAAGCATAAATAGTTAAGAAGACCAAAAAGGTAGGTTAAGGCTATCCTTTATTTCATTTTGGCATGATCCTATGATATGAATGAACAAATGAGTAAGCGAGCTTCCATATTACTCTACTCTTAGAAGCACTAGGAGTGCTTCAGTCTTTGATGTTCCTGTAGCCCTTTTTTGATTGTTCCTTGACCTTTTAAGTCCCGAAGGGGAATCCATAAGTTGTACGTTTCCATGATGGCGTCTAAATCCCGAAGGGGACATTCATAAGACCTCTTTATTCATATACATTTCATATTTGATTATGAAGTCTTGAAGGAGACAAATGAAAAGGGGAAGAAGTTCCCATTTTGACATAAATGTTGCTCCGAAGGGAGTTCCTTGGAAGTTTTACAAAGATTATCATGCATTCGCGCGCGCACGCGCGCGCGCGCACACACACACACACACACTATATATATATATATTTATATATATATATATATATATATATATATATATATATATATATATATACGGCATGATTTTATGGGGAAAGGGGAAGGGCTATGGCGTTATATATGCAAACCACCTGATCAGCTGGTATACGATGATTGAGATGCCCAAAGGGGCTGCCCGATGGGGCTATTATGATATGATGCCCGACGGGGAGAAGCTCGAAGGAGCGGATGGGTAAAGGTGCTTATACATATATACATGTTTTCAAAAGTACATTATACTATTATGCTCGAAGGGGCTACAAGCAGGGCGAAGGCATGCATTATATACATATATACTCATGATGTATTAAAACTTCATATGCACATACATGATTCGTAGTGTTGGTCACATGTACAGATTGAGTCTGCTACTCCTTTATCATTCGAGTTGAGATATACTGTTTCAGTTCCGCCTTACATACTTGGTACATTATCCGTACTGACTCCTCTATCGTTTGGGGGATGCGTTCATGCCTGCAGGTACAGATAGACTGGCAGACGGTCCAGCTCGGTAGGACTTTCCCCCAACTGTTGCGGGTGCGTTCCCCTTGATCCGGAGCTACGGTTCATTTTGGTATGCTATTTTGACGTGTTTATATGGGTTTGACGGAAGCCTTGTCCCGTCCTCTCTACAACGTTATATTCCAGTAGAGGTCTGTAGGCGGTTTGTATGTACTTGACAAATGATGTAGCCTTATCGGCTTCTATGTTTTTGTGTATAGAATATGTTGCGGCTTAGTTGGCTCACACTTTTCTTTTAGCTTATACATACATACGGATTGTACAGAGTTCATGATGTTATCCTTTCATGAGCCAGCATTAAATTAGTTTGAGTTACTTTGGGCCCTTGTTATTCAGTATTATCCACATACGAATATAGGGGTGTTTGGTCACTAGAGATCGGGCACTCGTCACGGCTCATCGGTTTGGGTCGTGACAAATTAGCAACACTAACTGAATTCCACAGCCATGAGAAACAATGTCTAGAGAGTTGAGGAAGCCTTAGGTTGTTGAAAGAAGGGCAGGATAGGGTGAGGTCATCACCTCCCCATCCCTTTCCTAAAAAAGGGATCCCAGGCTCCACTGGTCATTACCTCCAGTTTATACCTAAGCTCAGATTTTACTCTCCCAAAGCAACCCCACCCCTTTACCTTATTCTCCTACCAAATGCTAATCACCAAAACCCATGGATAAGGGTGGTTTGCTATTGCCTACCCCTTTAAAATGAGTCTCACCTAGACCCCTAATTAATCACATAAACTAAACAGTTTCTAATCAACTTCAGTTTTAAAACCATACTATGTGAAGCCTTATTGAATACCTTTAGCCATTAACACTTAAGAAAGTTGAATAATTAAATCACTTAAGAGTTTAGAGAATCAGATGGAATACGAAACTCCAGGTTCTAAATAGTTCCATCTCCAATTGATCAATCATTTGTTAGACAGTTAAAGATACATCAGGCCTCAAATTATTCCTTCTTTTTTTAATCTATCTTAAATTTCTTTTGCAAATTCAGACATAAACCAGTTAAAAAAGAGAATCTGATAACATGAAAGTCTAGTTTGAGCTCTATTCAAATGAAGCCAAGCATGATACCTAGTCCTGCTAGTAGCATATGGTATTTTCCTTTTTATTTTAAAACAATCTCAACAGTTTTATAGACTTTCATTAACTCTTAATGGACCCTTTGACACCCTATGATCTTATGCGTGGTCTTGAATCTCAAAATTCATTTTAGACTTCTTTATCCTACTCTAGTATGTCACTCTATTTAAAATTACCCTTTAGTGCACAACATATAACCATTCAGAGTTACTTGACTAACTTAAACACATTCAAGCAGACCTAGGAAGGTTCAACCCATACAAGTGCAAGCAAACTTAACTCTAAATGCCTTAGCCAATTGTCACAGATTTCTTGTAGACATGCCTAGTTCCCCTAAGTTCTGTTTTAACCTGATCATGATCCCTTCCCATGTTTTTCCCCAATCACAAACTCATGTCCCTTAGTTAACATCAAACAAGTGTGCAGGCCCACCCAAGAACAAATTCAGGAAAGAGAAAAGAAAGCCAAAAGTCACATTCTTATAAAACAAAGACAATTACTTCAAATACTTCTAATAGATATCACAGCCTTTTGGTGTTCTACTACATTCAACACGATTAATGTCAGCTTAAAAGTTCATCAAATTAGTGCCATGACTTAGGTGACCACATCCTCATCAGATTTAAGCATAGAACAACAAAAGTAAGAACCTTCAATATAGTAGAATATATGAAATCTATTTCACATATTTAAACAATCATTGCATTATTTCGGCATACACATTCAATCTACTTCAAAAGAACACTTATTAATGTCAGACATAGTTTTTAAAAAATAAAGAGGGGCGACCTCCTCATCTATATCTTAATCAATGTCTATTCAATAAATAAACTCAACTGAACCACAGGTAAAAAGAAACTAACCAACATTAATAAGTTATTATTATTTAGACTAATACTAAACAATACCAAAATAACTAAACAGGATAGAACATTGCCTTTTTATGGTGCAGCCCTGATCAAAAATGAATTTGAAAGCCTCAAGTGCTTCCAAAACCCACAACTCAACCACACAGACTCGAACAAAAAGAAAGAAATAAAACTTTTCAACTCATAAAGACCTGACACTTAGGGAAGTCCTAAAATTTTACTAATAGAGGTTAAATAACAAAATTCAAAGTTTTAGCCTTTCTTTTGAACTTCCACAATTTTCTAAAGTCTAAAAAAACTCTTTTCAAATTTTGACTTTGAGACTCAAACTTTCTTTCAGAAAAAACCTCTTTTTTTTAAAACCTTTTCCCAACTTGTTTTGTAAAAGGTGTTGGGGTTCTATTTATAGAACCCCAAAAATCATCTAAACTCCATTTCCAGAAAAATGAAACTTAAGACTAGATCTACGCCTCACATGGCCTCTTAAGCATATGGATGGTCATATCTGAACCTTACTCGGTTCGATCCAACCTTTTCAAACCCAACCAATAAAATTTAAGCAAGGTACAATATCATACAACAAAATCAACCATAATAATCCATTTATTACTAAGTAAAATTCAAAGAAAAGCAAAGAATATAGTTTCATTACCTATTCGGGCAAGATTCGAGTAAATACGACCTTAACATTAATTGCTTTACACAAAAATGCCACTGCAAAACTGCATGTCTTACACACGCACTGTAACTTTCCATTTCTAGATGAGAGAGAGAGAAAAAGAATTGCAGGCGGCGCTAGGATTTTAACATGAAAGGGGAGAAGAGAGAGAAGGGGGGGGGGGGGTGTATATCCCCTTAAACGCTTTTTTTTAAAAGGATCTGGGCCGGGTCTCAGCCTGGTTTGGGCTGGACTCGGTCCACATTTTAAAGAATAAAATGGGCCTCTTTATTTTGGTGTGCATATAAATGTATATTGTATACATATATATGTATACCTGGTGTATGTATATATATGCGTATATAAGTAATTTAAAGAATAAAGATAAATTGCGGACACGACCCATAATGAATCCTGACCCAGCTAATCATTTCAATTATGGCCAATTTTGGTCTTAATTAATTTTAATTCAGCTGGTCATTTCAATTATGACCATACTTGGCCTAATTAGCAAGTTTAGAAATTAAATTACATTAATGACCTTGATTAACCAATGAATTTGGTTATTTCAATTAAGGCCATCAAAAGGTTAATTTCGCAAAATTGACCCAATTTCCTTGAACCATGAACTGGTCAAATTAATTGTGGCCATAACAAAATAATTGAAGCCTCAATTTGAAATAAGGTCCATTAATTAATTAATTAAAATATTTATTAGATAATTATACATCAATTTTGATAAAACACACAATCATGCAAAAATTAAAGATTAAAGGGTGAAATGATTAATTATTTAAATTACTCAAAATCCATGGATTAAAGGGAATAAAGTATTTAGTAATTTTGACAATTTCGATAATTAAATAATTATTATTATTTTAAAAAAAGCCCTTTCCTCTTGATTAAATCAAATAGGTACCTTATAAATGTCATAAAATGCCAATTAATTTCTAAACAACTTTGTGATGTCATGAACAATCCTTTCATAAATTTAAAAGATCAGAAATTGTTCGGAGCAATTTTATAAAAAAAATATAAAAATTATTTAAACCCTTTAAGGCGCATGACTTATTTTATTTATTTTCCAAGGACTCTGAGTAATTAAAGTAAATTATGGAGGTCAAAAATTAGGTGTCAAAAATATTTACACATTTGCCCTTACTTAATAATGTCGCATTCTGAGAAGGGTATGACAGGTTATTAATAAAGGAAACAAGTTGTTTCAAATAGTGGTAATGTCTTTTTGGTGAAAGAAAAGCTTTATTAATCACCGGAACAAAACTATTACATTGTAATTCACTATCTGTGAGACTAAGGCATCCCTTCAGTCTCAAGCTATATGCAAACAAATAAGAATAAACTAAATTCTAGCTGGTATAAACTCTCAATCCACCTTGTTCTATCCTACGTTTCTTCTTTCTCCTCATGCTATTTACTCTAATATATACCTCTTGTTTCAGTTGCTCACATAGCAGTCTTGGTAGGGGCACATGCAGTTTGCACAGTGCATCATTCCTGGCTTAACATATATTGTAAATCAGTGCCTCTAGAATTGCTATGATGAATTTTCTGCAGTTCTTGAGTTTCCTGGTCATTGTCAGCCTTCTCCATATGCTTTAGAGTTCATTATTTAGAATTCCTATACTTATCCATTGCAGAATATTATTCAAATATGACTTTGAAATCTGAGACTCAAAGAACAAGTGGTCAGTGCTTTCCACTTCCCCTCCACATAGAATACAACTTTCATCATCTATGATGCCAATCTTCTTGAGCCTCTGTCTTGTTAGTATTCCATTTTGCACTATTAACCAACAAATAAACCAATGCTTGGGAGTACTGGTCTGATTCCATACCCATCTGATCCTAGGCCAAGCTTGCATTACACCTTTCCTCATAAGTTATCTAGGCCACATTCCACACATACTTTGCTACAACTGCTTTCATTCCATCCCACACAAACCAGTATCCCAAGGTCTCCAGCCTTCGTTGGTCTACAAACCAAATCTAAAGAAACCAAAGGTGATTTTTTAGAGACTTCCTTACCATCCCATAGGAAGTTCCTGTTAGGTTAAAACAACCCAAAGATACTCTTAACATGATGTGATATTGTCTGCTTTGGGCGCCCACACTGTTTTCTCCAAAAGGCCTCTTATCATTAAGAGTATCCAACACCTTATAAATAACTCATTTTTCTTTTCAGCTACCAATGTGGTACTTATTTGACACACCCAAACAATCTCCCCCTCGAACTAAGTTCCACATCATGTCTGTGTGCTACCCACATCATGGAGTATTTACGATCACCGAAGCCCAAAGGCTGTGTATGAGTCTTCAAAGCTATGGGTAAAGGTCGTAAATCGTCCCATAGATGGACAGAGGCACTAAGTCGGGCCCCACGCCACACTTCGCCATCTTCATACTCGTCCTGGCAAACCATTGGCTCTGACACCAGTTGTTGGGCTAAACGGTCAAAAGATACTTTTAACATGATGTGATATTGTCCGCTTTGGGCCAAGCCCGCATGGTTATCCCAAAAGGCCTCACATCATTAAGAGTATCTAACACCTTATAAGTAGCTCATTTTTCTTTTCAGCTACCAATGTGGTACCTTGTTCGCACACCTAAACAATCTCCCCCTCGAACTAAGTTCCACATGGCTCATTACCATAATTCACCGGTCAGAGATTCAACAGGTATTTTTGCCACCCACATCGTCATAGTATTTACGGTCACCGAAGCTCAAAGGTTGTGTATGCGTCTTCAAAGCTACAAGTAAGGGTCATAAATCGGCTCATAAACGGGCAAAGACACTAAGCCGAGCCCTATACTATACTCCGCCGTCTTCATACTCGTCCTACCAAACCATTACTCTGATACCAGTTGTTGAAAAAAAAACAAGCAATAACCAAATTGCATGACAAGGTAACAATGGAAGAAATACCTAAGTAAAACCTTTCCACACTATTTGAACCAAGAGAAGACAATAAACAATAGCAAAAATGGAAATCCAAGCAAAAACTATACCAGCAATAAAATAGCAAAGCAAGCAAAAATAAGTCGAATGCAAAAGATAAAAAATTTACGTGGTAAAACCCCTTCAAGGTGAAGAGGAAACATCCACGGGACCTCCAACCCACAAAAACTCCACTATAATCAACAAGAGTCACAATAATGTTCCCAAATGGCTAAAACATCAATGCCAAACACGGAGAAATAATACATAAAAGATAACACCAAAACTAGTGAAGAAAGGAGAGAAATCACCCCTAAAAACGAGCAATTTTTCGTGCTCGAAAACTGGAGCTACAGGCCACAAATAAAATCTCCACCGTTGGAATCCAAGAACCAGAGTTTAAATTTCAGCACGATCCAACGGTTAACTGATCGGGAAACGCAATTTGAAGCGGACTGCTGTATCTGATTTTCCTTGTACGAAAATCAACTTTTCTCTCTATATAACTGTGATGAAGTCACTCTTGTGTTCTAAAATAAGACCTAAGTTGGTCATATATATAGTGGGCTTTAGGGAAAAATGGGCTACGTCCAAAAGGTGTTTTATTAATCCTCATAGGATGGGGAAAAGCCCAAAAACCCAACAATTCTCCCCCTCTCGACTATGTGGAGGGGGCTGCCATCCCGGTGATCATGCAACACTCTTCAAACTTCCCTCTTGGGAAAGCTTTAGTCAACATATCCAGACCATTATCATCAGTGTGAATCTTGTCAAGTTCAAGCAACTTAATCCAACACGTCTCTAATCCAATAATATCTTACATCAGTATGTTTCGACCTACCATGAAATGTAGAGTTCTTGCCAAGATGAATAGCACTTTGACTATCGCAATAAAGCACATACCTCACTTGAGCAAAGCCAAGTTCCTCCACAAATATCTTCATCCAGAGCAACTCTTTACAAGCTTCAATGGCAGCAATAAGCTCAGCTTCTGTAGTAGATAGAGCAACACATTTTTGCAACCTAGATTGCCAAGACACAGCTCCCTCTGCATAAGTAATCAAGTGGCCTGAAGTAGACTTGCGAGTATCAACATCTCCGGCCATATCTGAATCAGTGTAACCACAAAGAATAGGCTTCCCTGTCCCAAGACACAAACATAGACTAGAAGTGCCACAAAGATATTTCATAATCCAATTCACAGCATTCCAATGCTCTCTTCGTGGATTAGAAAGAAAAAGGCTAACAATACCAACATCATGAGTAATATCTGGTCTTGTACAAATCATCACATACATTAGATTGCCAACGGCTGAAGCATAAGGAATTTTCTTCATACCTTCTTTCTCATCATCACTAGAAGGACATTGCTTTGTGCTCAATTTGTAGTGCAATAGCTAAAGGTGTACGGACAACCTTAGGTTTATCCATGTTGAACCTGCGAAGTACTTTGTAAATGTACTTCTCTTGTGATAACCACAAATTCTTGGCATTTTTGTCACGAACAATCTGCATGCCAAGAATCTGCCTTGCTGGTCCTAAATCTTTTATAGCAAAAGACTTATTCAACTCTTGCTCAACTTCTGAATTCTACATGCATTATGCCTAACAACAATCATGTCATCAACATAAAACAACAAAATGATAAAGTCACCATCAGAGAATTTTTGCACTAAAACACTATGATCTGAAGAAGTCTTTTTAAAGCCCTGTTGACTCATAAAAGAACCAAACTTCCTGTACCACTGCCTGGGAGCTTGTTTCAAACCATACAACCTCTTCTTGTATTTGCAAACATAATTCTCTTTACCCTTGAATTCAAAACCTTCTGGCTGCTCCATATAAATTTCTTTATCTAAGTCACCATGGAGAAAAGTAGTTTTAACATCCATTTGCTCAACCTGTAAATCTAGACTAGCAGCCAAGCCCAGAACAACCCGAATGAATGACATCTTCACAACTGGAGAAAAGATTTCATCATAATCAACTCTTTTCTTCTGAGTTACCATCTTCATGTATCGTGGCCTCTTCTGAGTTATTTCATCATAGCCTTGTATCGTGGAACTGGGTTACCATCTTTATGTTTCACCCTAAAAACCCACCTATTTTTCAAAGTTTTTCTGTATCTAGGAAGCTTAACCAGATCAAATGTATGGTTATCATGCAAGGATTTAATCTCATCTTGCATAGCATCAAACCACCTTTATTTTTCTTCACTATCCATGGCCTCATCAAAACTTTCAGGTTCTCCCCCATCAGTCAAGAGGAAAACTCATTGGGAGATTAACGAAATGAAGGTACTTTCTCTCTAGTATATCTTCTTGGAGAACTCTCTGGAGCGTCAATAGCAGCTAGTTGATGGCCAACCACATCATCTTCCATTGGAGCATCAACAACATCATGCTGGTCATTCTGAACATGATCACTTTCTTCAATTTGATCTTCATTAATTTGAAGATTTTCTTCAGGTGCAATAGTCACAGGAACTGGATCAACATCAACTAAGCTCTCATTGCTCTGAGAATCTACCTTTTCAACTTTGTCCTCAAAGAACAAAACATCACGGCTTCTAACAAGTTCTTTTCTCATCTGGATCATAGAAATGATAGCCAAATTCATCATGACCATAACCAATGAAGATAAATTACCTAGTTTTAACTTCCAGCTTTGACCTCTCATCCTTAGGAACATGCACAAAATCCCCACACCCAAAGACTCTCAGATGAGCATAAGAGACATCCTTGCCAAACCAAACTCTGCCAAGGACATCACCATCCAAAGCAGCGGTAGGAGATAAATTGATAACATAAGCAACAGTATTATGTGCTTCTGCCCAAATTAATATGGAAACTTAGCATCTGAAAGCAAATATCTAACCCTCTCAACTAGAGTTCTGTTCATCCTCTCTGCTAAACCATTTAACTGAGGAGTCTTTGGAGGAGTTTTCTGATGCCGAATACCTTGTTGTCTGCAATAATTATCAAAAGGACCAATGTATTCAGTACCATTGTCTGAGCGGATGCATTTTAATTTGTTCTCTGTCTGTCTCTCAATCAAGGCTTGAAAAGTCTTAAACACATCAAGTACTTGATCCTTGGATTTCAAAGGAAATACCCAGAGTTTGTGAGAATGATCATCAATAAAAGTCACAAAGTAAAGGGCATCAACACGAGAGCTTACTTTAAAAGGACCACACGAATCAAAATGTACCAACTCCAGCAAATCAAGATTTCTTAAAGGCGAATGACTCTGAAAAGAAACTCTTTTTTGTTTCCCGGCTAAGCAATGAACATATCTCTTTAACTTTGCTTGTTTCACTCCAAAAAGCAAATTCTTCTTAGCCAAATTATCAATACCCTTCTCGCTAATATGACTCAACCTTCTATGCCATAACTCTAATAAAGTATCATGTCACGACCTATTTTGCCTAAGCCGTGCGGGCACTTACCTTCCCACCTCGGTAGGCGAACTTTCAACCCAACAATGTATAAATATGTTAAAGAATGAAATGAAGTAGCAGAATAGTAAAAATACGTAAGTCTCACAATATAGATATAGAAGTAGTAGAATAGTGCGGAATAATAACAATACCTCCAAGGTCTGGTCTGAATAACACAAGACATCTAAAAAGGGGAATAATACAATCCGGAATACTAATACACAACGAGTCTACGTCTCTGAATAAAATAGGACATAAGCATAGGGAAGTCTTCAAGGCATCGAACGGCTATGCTCACCTTGGAAACTCGAGAATAGAGCTGAAGCGTCTGTTAGCCACGCATCACAGAAGTGGATCCAACCTGATACTCTGCATTCATAAAAGAATGTAGCAATTGTAGGTTAGTATAAACAACAGTACTGGTAGGCATCATCAGCCGACTAAGCATAGCTAACACAACTCAAATAATAAAGCAGATAAACAAATAAACAAACAAACAAGTATAAGATAATGTAATCAGTTCCAAGTTACCGTCATCGCCTATGTAGATCGTCTAATCCCCAATGTGACAAGTCCGAATATATCCAATCCAACTAACATCACATTACAACACCAATCATCTAAATCAAGCCATAATGCGATGCAATGCAATAATGTATGAATGCAATGCAATAATGTGTGAATGTAATGCAATGCAAATGCGGTGTACACATGTACTCCGAACAAAAATATCGACGTCTCGGTAGCATAACCCAACGTGACTCGCGAAGTCTAAGTGTCACCCATCCCGGATCTTTGCCCAACAGACAGAAAGGATCCTGGATCTTTGCTGTTACACCCCAAAAATTTCCCGTTGACGTATAGTGAATAGACTAACGAATGGCACGATGTATACGATGTTTTAATAAGCAAGAAATAACATCCGATGATTCTAAATGAGATTTCTAAGACATTTGAGGTAGGAGACGGAAGTTGTTAAGGAAAGCAAGGTATATGTTATGTGTCGGGCAAGATTTACGAGTATCGGTTAACGATGGCTTAATGATGTTTTGGAGAAGTGTTATAATGTCCCATAGATTGGTAATGAGGTGTTAAACAAGTGTCAAGAAGGTTCCATAAGGATTGGAGATCAAACGAGCCGACGAGAACGAATTTCGGGAAGCTGGGCATTATACGGTCCAACATACGGACCGTATAAAACATACTGGCCGTATGTTAGGCCATATGTTCTGCCCAGAATGGGGACCTTCACTAGACCAAACATACAGCCAGACATACGGTCCATATAAAAGATACGGACCGTATGTTGGTCCGTATAACCGAGTCGGGCAGATTTTTAAGTTGATATAAGGGACCTCAATTTCATGTAATTCATTTCATTTCCTCACTCTACACTTTAAGAACACCCTAGAAAGCTCTCTACCCTTCTTCACAAGAACTCAAGAAAGATTCATGATCAACTTCATCAAACCAAGGGAATCAAGTGTAAGAAACTCACTAGGGTTCATCTAAAGTAAGAAATCTCTTGGGAAGTGGAACTAGGGTTTTGCTCAAGTGAAGTATTTCCACTTAAAGCTTATTCCTACACTATCTAAGGTAAGTTTTATGGTATTTTCATGTTATTTAAGGTATTGAAAATTTGAAACTCTTGGATTGTAAAAGGATATAGGAAATGGGTCATGAATGTGGGAATAGTGTCATTTTTAGTAGTAGTTTGGAGCGAATCATAAATATTGATATGTTGTGAATGTAATTACGTTATGAATGATGTTAAGAGCATGATAGAAACATTAGATGAGAATGAATGTAAAGTTGTAATGTGATCATGATTATGGAGGCCCTTGAGGGGAAATTGTGGGGATTGGATAATGATGAATTTGACAAAAGTTATTGATGATGATATTAAGAATGTTATTATTGACGTTTGAGAGTTGATATATGATATGGAGAAAGTAGTAGAAACAAAGGAGATGCTGCTTAATTTTCTCTAGCTTTAGTTCAAACACTCTTATGTTATTGATTATCTAATATGAGTATGAACTTTCTTGAAGGTAGAAACGTGAGCAACGAAGAAGAACGATAGAATAGCTAAACGAAAGAGGTATGTAAGGCTAATCCTTTCCTTCTAAGGCATGAATCTTCCTAATTTTCCATAATCTTCCTAAATAACGGAAATTATGAGTCCATGACTATAAAAAGCTACTCACGCACATGATAAAGAAAGGAGATACGATACGAGCATGTTAATGATGATAATGAATTTTAGTATGAAGAATCCTAGAGTAATATAAGATGTCCATGAAACTAATGATCCTAAGTATAGTTCCATTGATGATTTTCCTTGTGTGCACTCACCTTAAAATGCTAGTCCCTCCAAGGCGAGACATGACGATTATGATCATTCCATAATGTAGTCGGGGGTTCACGACCTCATGTCACCCCGACATATCCATGGTTACCTTCAAGTTTTAATGTAGGATTAATGATGAATGTATGATGATGTTAAGTTATGATAAGATTATGATATGCCTATGAGATGTACAATAATGATAAGTTTACGTTGACTATATGACGATACGATTCCACCGTGCCTAGTTGGCCGGGCATGTCACCGCGAACGCGGGTTGCATATGATTCCACCGTGCCTAAATGGCCGGGCATGTCACCGCTAAGGCGGGCTGCTATGTTGACACCGAGCCTAGAGGACAGGGCATGACACCACTAGTGGGCGGCATATGATGGTTACCCGGACGCGGGTTAACGATGATGATTTATATGATACGATGATATATGCGCTATGATGATACATGTACTATGATTATGTAAATATGATATATGTATGAAAGGTATCCACCCTTAAAAGTTACGCAGGTTATATCTTCATCTTATGACTTATGACTTCTCTATCATTATGTTCATTTCATTCATGCCTTACATACTCAGTACAATGTTCGTACTGACGTCCGTTTTCTTTTGACGCTGTGTTCATGCCCACAGGTAGACAGGGAGGTGATCGAGACTCGTAGGAGCTACTAGCAGATTTGAGAGCACTCCATTGTTCCGGTGGTGCCATTGACTTTTTTTTTGTGTATATATATGTATTTTGGGCACGATAGGGTCCTGTCCCGTCCTCATGTCTAGTACTCTAGTAGAGGCTCGTAGATACGTATGTGTGGGTAGTATGGTCTCACGATGTCCTTATTATATATGTATATATTGTTTTGATAGCCGAGAGGGCTTATGTATATAAACGTATATGTGTTTCAAATGAAAAATGGTTTTCCTATGATTATGAGCACAAGAGTAATGAAGAAATGTATAATGAGTATGATGAGTAATAGAATGAGTGGTGCTCGGTGGTTAGCCTCGAGTACCCGTCACGGCCCCTAGTCGGGTCGTGACATTTGCCCATGGGGGATTCTCACTGGCACCACCCTGGAGGACCCATGGAGTCCATGCACTATCAACGATTCCGGAACTAATAGCGAATATCGGCCATGCAATCCACGATTCCAGGATGAACATCGGATCTCTCACGTCACTCAAGTAAAAGAGTTCTCTCAAATATCAATTTCACTCAATCAACGATTCCGGGATGAACATCGGACATCGGACTCTCATGTCACTCAAGTAGAACTGAGCTCAGCTCATCAAGTGTTTCATCAATCATCATCAATATCTCAACAATGTATCATGAAAATGAGAGTGTGTGCAATGCATGAATCACGTCAATAATCATGCTCAATATCACTAGTACCAACAATGGGTATGCCAACCATATATCCAAATCATAAATACCGACAGTGGGTATGCTAATAATATAACCGAATCACAAGTACCAACAGTGGGTATGCCAATAATATAACCGAGTATAAATACTAACAATGGGTATGCCAACTATTATAATCAAGATGATAAAACAGAATCCAACATCTACCAACAGCTCATGGAATCAAGCCGACACAATAGAACAATCAAATCACACATAACGGGATGGCTAGCCCCAAACACACAACAGGGCCCAACCTAAGGCAATATCCAACCCGACTTTATACCCGAAGGTTCACATGCTATCTCCGACAATATAATCTAAATATGCGCTTCGCTATACGAAGTCTCACCAAGGGTAAGCCATAACCTACCTGGATGGCCGAACCACAACACCAACAACTTACTCCTTTGCCTTGCCTTTCCGCTGGACCTTACAACCAAAGTAGTCTAAGCATAATCAAATTCTAGATTAGAAATCATGAAGAATGATACTAATATTGCTACTATTTAAATTAGGTCAATTCTAGCCCTAGAAAAAGGGAAAACGGGCCCACAAGGGAAAAAATGGAAATTCGGAAGTAAAATTCCAAATTAAGTACTAGATGATCATAACCCAACCACTAATTGCTGATTTAGCTCAAGGATTAGCCTAATTTCTGATTTCAAGCAAAACCCCCAAATTGGGTATATACCCTAACTCTTTGATTCCAAAATTCAACACTAAAAAGGAAAGATATATGATTAACAAGCTTAGATTCATTAAAATCTAACATAACCATCATCAATTTATCATTAATAAGCCTAGGGACAATGTTCATCAAAACCCTCTTTCAAGTTCCATCACTATGGGTTTATTAAAGGGAAAAGAGAAATCTAAGATGATTATGGTTAACGGAAGAGTAAAGGAACAAGTAAGATTTACCTCCAAGAATGTCTCCAAAATATCTCCAAGAACTGTTCGCCAAGGCTCCAATTTCGAAATGGGAAATAATGAGGGTCAGAGGACTTTTAACACTTTATTAATTTTACAAACTGCCCGTCACCGCTTTAGCGGCACTGGGACTGCCCTAGCGGCGCCGCTTCAGCGGTCACCTGGCCACTTCAGCGATCAAGCCTAAAACGCTTAGGCCGCTATAGCATCAGGGTTGCCGCGGTGCTGGCGCCGTCAAAGCGGGCACCAGACACCAGAAAACTTCCCAAGTTTCACAATTTGATCAAATTTTTCGACTAGTTTCCGAGGCTATCTGCTCACATACCATACACATAGACACACATAAAAACGCGCTACGAACGCGCCCGTGGCCTCGAATTCTCAACGAAGGTCTCGTTGACCGAGTCAACCCCCGATGCCTTAGTTTTAATTCCCAACCCAAGTCCCAAAATGCATCGGAATGCATTGGGAATTGAACCAAATATACACACAAGTTCTAAATGACCATCCTGACGTCTTGATATTGATGGAATTCCGAAAAAAGTCCGTGTACCCAAAAGTCAATTTCGGGTCAACTATTTTTCACTTTAAGCCTATATTTCACAAAAGTCTCCCGAATTCATCTAGACACCTTGGGAAGCATGCCAACTGTCCCCTCGGGTCAAAATCGAGCTAATCATTGCTCAAAAAAGGGCAAAAATGTCGAAAAGACTATAATGACCAAACAGGTCGTTATATATCATTCCTCACCAAATTTACTGAGTCATTACAAATGGAGCCTTGAAATAAGGACAAGTCAGATGTCTTGTTACCTCGAGCCATAACCGTTGAACCTCTAAGAAACTTCCACTGGCCACCACCAACGGTTTGATCGTAACCCTCATCATCAAGCTTTCCTACAGAAATTAAATTCAGATGAACATTTGGAGCATGCTTGACATTGTTAAGAACCAACCTCGAACCATTCTTACTTTTCAAGCAAACTGTGCCAATTGCAAATACCTCAACCTTACTATCATTCCCATTCGTAACATTCCAAAATTACCTGGAGTATAAGAAGAAAATAAATCCTTCTTTGGTGTGACATGAGAAGTGACACTTGAATCCACAAACCAGGTAGACTTATCACAAACAAGATTGATATCATTTTTACCACAAGCAATAAGAAGATCACTTTCAGCAACAACAACAACACGATTTTCATTATCACCATATTTCTTTTGCTTTTTCTGGTCTTTCTTAAACCTGTAGCAATGTTTCTTGATGTGCCCTTGCAAGTGACAATAATCACATGTAAGATTCTTGTACCTGGAGGATCTTGACTTGCTTTTACTTTTGCCTTTGTCATTTTGACCTCTGAAATTGCTTCTCCCCCTGTCTTCAATAACCAAAACATCGGAGTGTGAAGTGGAAGAAGACGAAGCTTGATATCTTTTTCTCATCTCTTCATTCAAAATACCACTCTTAGTATATTCCATAGTTACACTATCACTGGGTGTAGAATTAGTCAAAGAAACTCAAAACGTTTCCCAGGAGTCTGGCAGAATATTAAGAAGCTAAAGTCCATGTATTTTTTCATCAAACTTGACACCCATTCCAGACAGTTGATCAAGGACACCCTGAAAATCATTTATATGATCAGAAATAGGACTACCCTCTTTGTATCTAATATTCATCAATTGTTTCAGCAGGAACAACTTGTTATTGTCAGTTTTTGAAAAATACAGTGTTTTTCCTATAAGCTTTTAGCATGTGTCTCATTCACAATACGATTTCGAACATTATCTTCAACCTATTTCCTAATATAGCCACAAACCATTAAATGCTCAAATTCCTAGTCCTCCTCATTCATAGACTCGAGTTTCTTATAAGAAAACACATGTAAAAGAATTTTCTTGACAAATAGAAGATCTTTCATCTTGCTTTTCCAAATATGGTAATTATTGCCATTTAAACAAACCATATTGCTTATATTTGCCTCCATCATTCAAATAGATAATCAACAGAATCAAATACAACCACAAGCTCTGATACCACTTTGTTGGGAAGAAGCAAGCAATAACCAAATTGCACGACAAGGTAACAGTGGAAGAAATACACAAGTCAAAACTTTTCACACAATTTTAACCAAGAGAAGACAATAAACACTAGCAAAATTGAAAATTCGGGCAGTAACTATACCCGAAATAAAATAGCAAAGCAAGCAAAAATAAATTAAATGTAAGAGACACCAAATTTACGTGGTAAAACTGCTTCAAGGTGAAGAGAAAAGATCCACGGGACCTCCGACTCATAAAAGCTCCATTATTATCAACAAGAGTTACAATAATGTTCTCCAAATGGCTGTAATATCAATGCCAAATATGGAGCAACAATACATAAAAGATAGCACCAAAACTAGTGAAAACATGAGAGAAATCACCCCTAAATACGAGCTGCTGTTCGTGCTTGAAAACTGGAGCTATAGGCCACAAAATCCAATCTCCACCATTGAAATCCAAGAACCAGAGTTCAAATTTTAGCACAATCCAACGATTAACGAATCGGGAAACACAATTTGAAGCGGACTGCTGTAGCTGATTTTTCCTGTACAAAAATCAGCTTTTCTGTCTCAAGTTTTCTCTCTATATGGCTACTATGAAGTCACCCTTGTGTTCTAAAAATAAGACCTAAGTTGGTCATATATATAGTGGGCTTAAGGGAAAAGTTTTCTACATCCAAAAGGAGTTTTATTAATCCACATAGGATGGGAAAAAGCCCAAAAACCCAACAGTTCCTACATAATGCAATAATCTTCTTCATTATTAGTTTAGGGAGGATGGAAATAGATGACAAATATGCATGCACATGTAATAGTACTAAATTAATTAGCTGAACTCTTCCTGTATATGACAGATTCCTTGAGCTCCAATATCTTATTCTTTCCCCCATTTTCTCCATCAGCATTTCGCAATCCAAAGCTGTTATTTTCCTGGCTGATATTGGAACCCCTAAATATCTTAAAGGCAATTTGCCTCTCTAATATCTAGTAACACTACATATATCTTCCAAGCATTGAGCATCCATATTAGCACTACAAATATTAGATTTCCCAGCATTTGCCTTTAAGCCTGATGTATTTGAGAATACTACAAAAAATAAGTAATTTGTGGAGGTTAAAAGTTGCAATTCGCAGAGATTTTAAGCTCCGCTAGAAACTAGTAGAGGCTAAAACCTCCGCGAATTGCATCTTTCAACATCTACAAATTAACCATTTTTTGTAATGGAAAGTCTGTAAGCCCCTTAGTAAAAGCAGAACTGATTGATAGTTTCTTTTACAGAAGAGTATCATATCACCAGCAAAGCACAAATGATTTAGTTTCATGCCCTTACACTTCATGTGAAATTCAAATCCTTACATCTCCCTGACTCTATTCAGTACTCATGTGAGATATTCCATGCATATAACAAAGAGTAAAGGTGATATGGGGTCAACTTGTCTTAGTCCTCTTTTCCCGCTAATACTGCCATGCACCACTCCATTTAGTGTTATGCTGTACTGTGTTGTTGTAATGCACTGCATAACCCACCCAATAAACTATTGTGGAAAATTCAGTGCTTCTAACATTTCCTGCACACAGGCTACTCTACTGAATCATAAGCCTTCTTAAGGTCAATCTTGAAAAGGAAACTTTGTGTGGTGTTCTTTCTCTTGTACAGTCTCACTATGTCCTAGCAAATCAGAATGTTCTGTATAATAGTTCTTCTAGTCACAAAAGCACTTTGGTTATTAGATACTATTATTGGAAGGACACTCTTCGTTCTGTTACAGAGGACCTTTAATATCACCTTGTAAATTGTATTACAACATGAAATAGGTCTAATATCACCCACCCCCTCCATATGGTTACCTTTCGGTATTAGTGTTACGAGTGTTTGGTTCATCACTTTTAACAGTTTGCCTGATATGAAGAAGTCTTGCACTGCTTCTGTTACATCAGCTTTCACTATACTCCAACTATCTTATAAAAATTGGCTACTATTTCCATCAGGACTAGGTGATTCGTCTCCCTTAATTGCCCACAATGCATTCTTAATCTCCTTAGCAGTGATTTCTTGTATCAGTTGTACTCTTTGCTCCTCCTGTAATGTTGGCCCCTGATTAACCAACCTGGCATAAATAGATTCTCTGTCTTCACTGTTGGTACCTAACAACTCAGTATAGTACTCAATGAATGCCTTAGCTACCTCTTCTAGTTCTATTTGAACTTGCCCATGACTGTCTTTGATAGTGAAAACTCTATTAGTGTTCCTCCTTGCTTTAAGCATAGCATGGAAGAATCTAGTGTTTTGATCTCCTTTTGCCAGCCACATCACCCTACTTTTTTGTCTAAAGAATTGATCCCTAGCTTTGTTCTATGACAAATAGTGTGTTGATATCCTTTTCTCCTCATCAATTAAAGCCTCATTAGATGGAGTTACTTGCAACTTGTTTCGACAACCTATCAGAGATGCCATAGAAAATTCTGCCTTCTTCTCCACCTCATTGAACTTTGATTTATTCAGTCCTCTCAATAACCCCTTGAGCTTATTCATTTTCCCCACCAGCTCATACATCTTGGTTCCCCACTTGTCTGTTTTTCATCCTTTTGTTACCTTTTCTTTATACTCAGGAGCAAGGTTCCACATATTAAAGTATCTGAACATGTACTGTTGTTTGTGTTCTCCCTCCAGTGGATAATCCCAGGTGAATGATCTTACAATCCAGGGTTCATGAAATTTATTTCTGAAGCTGGAAACATTGTCACCTACTCACTATTTGTCATAACCCTGTCAATTCTACTATACACCCTATCCACTCTACTTTGCTTCTTGTACTAAGTGAAGAATGCCCCAGATGATTTCAGTTATGTCAGTTCACAATTGTCATTACATTGTCTAAATTCTTTTATTTCAGACATTGTTATTGGACTCCCAATTCTCTCCTCTCTTTAGAGGACACATTTAAAGTCTCTCATGCTAGCCCATGGACCCTGTAGTTGCCCATGTATTCTTCTTATATCCTCTCATAATCCCCTTCTCATAGCCACATCATTAAAAGCATACACCATTGTAACACTGAATCTCCTCCTAGTGCCCTTGTGTATCACATCACAATGTATCACATGTTCAGTTATTTCTTTAATATCTACCTCAAAGATATGAGGTTTCCACGATATCCATATTTTACTACTTAGATGTTTTCCAAGATTAGTGTTGAATGACTAGCTTGTATAGAGATTAAGAGAGGCTTTTTTAGCCTTTACCCTCTTAATATTTGTCTCCAGGAGACCAAATAATCCAACCGTAGCATTCTGTATGAAAATCTTCATTTCTTGTTACTTTGTTGGATTATTTAATCCTATGGTATTCCAAAATCCCAATCTATCCACGGGGAAGAGGTGTACCCCCTTTCCCACTTGTTGGAACTTCTGCACCTTATCCTTTCACAGGGTTAAAGGAGCTTAGAAATATTTTTGGACTCCCTCTTTGCTCATTTTTATCCCCATTGTTAGCAACTGGTTCGTTTATATCAATTCTAGTATCCCCTGCTATTACACCTTCAACTAAAGCTCCAAATATATTCCCTGTTTGCACTCCTCCTACCTGATTTGGCATTCTTCTCTTTGTATATCTCACATATTTGTTATGAGCATATACTTGTTTCCCCCTATACTGACCTGCTCCAGCTTTGTCATTTTATTTTTGAGTAGGTATTTGCTCCTCTGCTAGTTTGGTGCTTTGTTCCTCTTTGTCCTTCATTTTACCTTTTCTTATTTCCTCTTCCTTCATGTGCTTCCTACACTCGTTCAGCTTATGCCCATAGTTTTTACAGTTAGGGCATATCAATGGCTTCCATTCATATAACACTTCCTGCTTCATATTGCACCCATATTCATTCTCAAATGTCACATTAGTAGGGTATGTCTGATTGATATTGACTTCAAAAAACACCCTTGGATATATAAGTCTCTCCTTTATTATTGTGGCACTATCAATTTGAATTGGCTTCCCTACTGTAACGACCCGTTTAGTCGTTAAAGTTTTTTGACCCATTTAACCTTGTTGACCCTTTCCCCAAGTCCCATTAGTATGATCTATGACTTAAAGAAGTTATTGGGTTGGTTTCCGCAAGGTTCGAGTATAAATTGAGTCATTGATGGAGAAGCTAGTTAAGTTAGCGAGTTAGAGTTGACCACGGTCAACGTCGGGTTAGGATGACCCCATGTCAATATTTTGGACGTTCCAACATGTTAATATGATGATTCGTACTTGTCCACAAGTTTTAGTGAGGTTCCAAAGGGTTTCAAATGGGTTTGGGTTTTATCGTGCTCCTATTCGATGTTTTTGCCTTAGGTCTGTGGATAGAAATAGCTCTAGATTGATCAACGAACTTTGTTTTGAGTGAGGTTTGAACCATTAGATCCGTATCGAAATTGTGAATCCATAGCAAAAAGAATCGTCGCATTTCGCCTCCGGATGAGGGAGTTATGCCCTTTTTAGTGCGGATTGTTCCTGCAGGTCCGCCATAGCGACCAAGAGGCCGCTTGTTATGTCCCGTGTTTTTCATATAATTGGAAACCGAGAAATAATTACGACTTGTATGCTATAAGGAAATATTTCAATTTTTTTGTGAATATGACCATGATGGTTATGGAATTATTAAGTTAAGACCTCGGGGAAGGCCGAGGATAAATTTGGAATTTCGGAAATTTGTTTCGGGAATTACAAAACGGGACTTTTATTGAATTGGGCCAAGAAAAATTGAATACAAAAATTGAGGCCCAAAGAGTGGGGTGGCCGGCCCTAGCAAGGGTCCAAGCCCATTATTTTAAAAGCCATGTGATGTGCACATGACTTATGTTGGATATATATCACCTTAGCTTAGCAATTATCAAGATCATCAAAGAAAGTTCAAGAACACCACCAACAAGGGGCATTCGGCCGAACCTAAAGGAAAGGGAAAGAAAAAAATTTCCTAGCTTGGTGTTCAATCCAAAAATCTTAATTTTTACATAGTTATGAAGTACTCAAGGCCCTCTTCAACGGGGTATAATTAGTTTGGCACAAGAACCTCGTTTACGACAAGTCGGGTTTTCAAGAAAAGGTAAGAATTTTGCCCCTTGATTGATATAGAATTGATATGAATATGTTAAGGATTGGGAATAGGTGAGAATTCCATAGTTTTGATGTAAATAGAAAGCTATGGGTGTGTGTGTAAGTTGGGTGTTGGCCGTGAGCCATAGAGAGGAAAAATGATGGGGATTGAGCTTGTTTAAGTTGGCATAATGTGTTGTTGTGATCCTTGTATCGTAAAAGATTGATTGTTAAATTAAATTGACGGTGGAAAACGATTTCGGATATTATCGGAAAGTGTATACCCTTGGTATCTTTATGTATATCAATGTATATTTTGGGTGCTATAGACTTTAAATATGAATCTATAATGACGTTGAGGAATTCGGAATGAAGTGGTGCGAGTTAGAATGTTCGTAGTGCATTTTTGGATGTTTTGAAGAATTAGGGAAATTAATTGATTTTGGTGCAATTTCGTGTATGGCTTGGATTGTAATTAGAATGTGATTGTATAAGTTTGAACGTGGAAATGAATACAATTATATAGGTATAGAGTCGGAGTTTTGAAAGTGTGAACGAAAGTTGCCAACTTAGATAATAAAGTAGAACCTTGAAGCTAGGGTGGTTTGATTGTTGTTTGTGTTGTTGTTGATGTGTGGGCTGTTGTGATTGATGAATTTGGAGCCGAGCTACGCCTCGGGGATGTTAGATTTATAGGGGAAATGCTGCCGAAATTTCGGTAGGCAAATATGAAGTTAAAGGCATTTTTAAGCCTAAGAATCTCAATTGGTAACTTTGACCATTTGCAGATTTTTGACGAAACGGGACTGGACTTTCGGGAGAGCTTACGACGTCTGTGAGGTATGTAAAGCTTACTGCTCCTTCACTTGGCATATCCTAGTATGTTAGTCGAATATGAGACCTTCCGGAGCATTTCTGCTCCTCGAAACCCGATCCACAGAAAAGTTACTATTCATTCAATCCTATTGAAGCCTAAGGGCTCTATTTTGGCTAGAATGCCACCATTCGTCCGAAACCTATCGAGATGTGGTCGGGTGATTTAGAAATGATTATGTATGACCCCTTTGGCCTATAAATGTTCGAAAAATATGTTCGCCGCCTCAATTTGACTCGAGGTGGGCCCGTTAACCCCGAGACGCCCTATCTGTCTTATTGGGCTGTCCTTTTGAATGAAGTTTGAAATGATGCTTTCGATTTTGGGACTTCCTCCTACGGGATATATATTTTGAATATTACGATGCGCTAAGTTATGTTTTGAGCTATACGTACTAGTTTGGAAACGTTTTGTGAAATGAAACCTTGTTATCGGCTAAGTATCCGATTACTTTGTACTATGAAATGACTTACAAAATCATTATGCTTTGGAAAGCTATTTTGAAATATATTTTGCATTTGTTTGCTCACGACTCCGCTCGTGCCTTATTATGACTTCGTTCACCGGTTCCCGGGCCGGTTTTGATTCGTGCGCCTTATGACAAATTCGGCCGTATGCTGTGTTACGGTTCCCGAGGCTTCGCCATAGGGCCGGGTTCCGTTTGGAGTTATGCTGTGATATGGCTCGTGATGCGATACGCTCACCTATGATTATGTTTGTGTTCGGGGATGTACGGAGATTTGAAACCTTCTAGTGTTATGCTGTGTGTGGCGCCAGCGTCGGAGTGGCGACCACGTTCTTGAGCTTTGCATGATTTTCGCCTGCATTATGTATATGTATATGATTTGATACAGACTCCGATACTCTGGGTTGTACTCCACTTGTCTCTTGATTTGCTTTCGGTTTGATCCATATTTCTGTACTCCGTGCTTTACATACTCAGTACATATTTCGTACTGACCCCCCTTTTCTTCGGGGGGCTGCGTTTTATGCCCGCAGGTACAGAAGCTCGTTTGGGATGATCCTCCGGTTTAGGCTACTCATTCTGCTATTTTGGAGTACTCCATCTGATCCGGAGTCCACTTTGGTATAGACATTCTCTGTTATGCATACACTGTGTTCATTGACTATTTGGGTACGGCGGGGCCCTGTCTCGCCATCTGTCTTTGTTTTGAGTTCGTAGAGGCCTGTAGTCATGTATGTGGGATAAGGGTCCTATGTATGTTTGTCTGATTTTGTTTTCTGGTCTTAAAGCGGTCCGCTTGTTATGATGGCCCCAAATGGCCCTTATGCTCATGTTTACATTTTGACCGGCGAGGTCTATTCCGCCGCTTTGTTTGGATCTGATATGAAAATCTGATTTGTACGACCGCTTAAGACGTATTTTGACATAAACTATGTTTGATAGGATTTTGCAAAGTTCGGAAACGAGTTTGGGTTTGATAATGCGTGTGCGATTCGGTCTGGGTACCCAGGTAGGGTGCCAGTCGCGGCCCACGGGGCTGGGTCGTGACAAAGTGGTATCAGAGCAGTTTGTCCTCGGAATGTCTACAGGCCGTGTCTCGTAGAGTCTTGTTTATCGATGTGTTGTGCACCACACCTATAAACAGGAAGCTACAGGGCATTTAGGATGTTACTTTCTTTGGAATCTTAGATCGTGCGATAGAGCCAGCTGTAGGAAATGAATTCCTTTTCCTAACCTTTGATTGCAGCTGGAGAACGGTATCGACGTGAGACAGTGATTGTTGATATTGGAAGCTACACAGTGCCCATGTTAGTGATGATATGGAAGATGTATGTTGGGTAAGGTGCTTGAAATACGATTGGAACATAAGCCGGACATTGGAAGGAAAAATAAAATATGAAAAGTGTAGCAGGTACAGTTGAGTTGGGCATGTGAGGTAAGCTTCGGCATATTTATATTTTTGTTTAAAATTGTTAGCCCGTGTAGCTATGAGATGATATGATGTAATATGTATGTACGTATATGTGGTGGCCCTGTGAGGCCTGGTTGGTATTTCCTGTGTACAGGTTTTGGGATAGTAAGAAATATAGAGGAACCTCTGCCCAAATTTTTCTAGAAATACGAAAAAGGGGAAATGAGATATAAATTCTTAACCTGTTTTGAAGGTCGATATCATTATGATAAACCTATTATGGTGGATTAAAAGGTACCCCTCTATGTTATTTGTGAGGAGCGTTACCCCTAGCGAAAAAATTTTATCTCAACAAAATATATACGAGGAGTAGATTCGCAAGTTATTTGGAGGGACCAGGAATGTGTTCTAACCCCATTTTGTTTTGGCACAACCCATGTGAAGGACAAGAATGTCCGACGATTAAGGTTCCTCAAATTGGAAAAATACAAAACGTATGACAAGCCGTTGAGAATTGAGCGGTACGCTCTCGGCTTAAGTATATATATATGTATAACCGTGGGGGTAATTAGGTGAATTAGGCATTTGATGATTTCGCGAAGTTCGTCGGGCTCTAGTCCCCTTTTGCTGATGGTTGGAAGATACCTTACTGTAATATTCTGTCAGCTTCCCCTCGACTATTTGGAGATGAAATTTGTAGAATACGAATTTGGACTTGTGGGCTATCTGAAAGTATGTATGTATGCATGGAGGTAAATGTTGAGGATTTACAAGTGACGACACGGTAATTACCAAGTCAGAAAAGTAACAGAATTCTCGTAGGCCGGGGTGGGACCCGCTACGGGGACGTTTTGAAAAGTTGTTAAGACCCCAATTTGTCTTAAATTACGTGACAAAGGTCGTGCGTGACGATCGACGAAATTATATTAGCCCTAACGTGTCAAAATGCGCGAAAGTTTCGGAGTTAAGCGTGCTCAAGCCAGAGCAATCCTGGATGGGTGACCCCCTGGGAAGTAATGCAAGATCTTTTGCCCAAGTGTAGGTGTGCTTGGTTTAAATGAAATTTTGGGGTAATCTAAAGGAAAAGAGAATGTGTGGAGAAATTAGTGCCCTTACAGGAGTCGCGCAGAACGAGGCGGACTAAATGGGCAAAGAAAAGGTACAACACCGCTCGGGAAATTGAGCGAATTTGAATGACAGTCAGAGACGTTCGTCAGTAAGGCATGGGTAAAAATGTCCGTATGTGTGTATATGTATGTATATGTGTGTGTGTAGGATTTTTGTTTGGTGCCGTGTGGGATGAGAGCCGAGTCCCGGCAACCAAATTGCGATAGACGAAGGGTTTCACTAAACCGGATACATGAAGCGAAGCGGGGGCGACGATCCGAATGTTGTCAAGGGATAGAAAAGCCCCATTTACATTATAACTTAGTTTGGAACGACGATGTCTGAAAGAGAAAATGAGTATGGGGGGTAGGAAAGATGAAAGATAAGCAGTGTGAATAAGCGGAATCTTTGAAAAAGTCGATACGCGAAACGCAAGACAATTTGTGTGATAGCTTGGCGAATGAGTTTACCAATAAAAGGGAAATTTTTCATGAATCATTGGAGCCTGCACTCCCGATGTTGATACGGCCCTGTCTATTACGCCTCTATGCTTCTGGCCTCGATTGTGTTCCCAATTGATAAACCTTGGTACATCCGGTTCGGAATCTGATCTTGGTTGAAATACCTCTGCATGATTAGCTTTGATTGCGAATCCGTCCGACACATTTCTGTATGTCTGACTCTGAATATAACCTGTCTGATATGCCTCTGTACATTTGATGTTGATCACGCGTTTGTCTGATATATCTTCGTATGTCTGACTTTGACTACGACTCTGTCTGATACATTTCTTCCTGTCTGAATTTGGTCACGATTCTGTGTGATATAATTCTGCACGTCTGATTCCGGTTTCGAATCTGTCCGATATGATTTCGTACGTCTGACCTCGATTATGAATCTGTCTGATAAATCTCTGGTGTGTTCGTATACGGATCTGTTTTGCCTTCTTAAGCGACCCGTATACTGCTATGGCCAAGACGGCCCACGAGTTTGTACGTATGTGTGCATTTGAGCGATGTATATTCCGCCACCTTTCTGATTTTGATATGACTATTCTGCACGGGCGACTGCTTAAGATAAGGGGGCAATAAGTGTTGCGTGACGTCTGTTGTTGACTCTCAGTTCGAACAACGTATGTTGAGTCTGAAGGAGTCTGAATACGATGATCTGGTTGTGAATTCGTCTGGGGTGACAGGATATTTCCGTGTGTTTGATTCTGATTACGAATTCGCCTGATGCGCCTTCGTACGTCTGACTCCGACCTCAGATTTTTTTGACATGTTTCTGTACCCCTGATTTTGACTATGAGCCGTCTGCCATAGTCTAATATGTCTGCCTCCGATTACGAGTTCGCTCGATATGCTGCGAGGCGTCCGGTCCTAGTTCTGAATCCGTTGATGTGAAGTGTTTGGTATGATTCTGGATTCGTTGGTATGAAGTGATTTTGAATCCGTTGGTGTGAGGTGTCCGGTATGAAGTGGAATTACGATAATGTGGTAGGGGGCTCAGTAGTGTGATAAGGGATGACATTAGCTATGATGTCTGGAAAGTGTTGTCCGTTACAGAAGATAGCGTGTGGCCCCTTAATAAAACAAGGACTCAGTTTGAAATCTCGCCTGAAGGTGCATTATTGTACGATGGTAGATTCTGTGTACCGGACGTAGCGGGCTTCCGGCGACGGATTATGGGCAAGGCACATAATGCGCGGTATTATGTGCATCCTGGTTCCACTAAGACGTATCGGGATCTCAGGTGTTTGTATTGGTGGGACAGCATGAAAGAAGATGTTACCGAGTTTGTTAGTCACTGCCCGAACTGCCAGCAAGTTAAGACCAAGCATCAAAAGCCCGGTGGATTGTTACAGGAGATGGAAATTCCAGCCTGGAAATGGGAGATGATTAATAAGGACTTCATTGTTGGGTTGCCGCGTACTCTACGCAGGTACGACTCTATTTGGGTTATTGTGGACAGGCTGACTAAATCAGCCCATTTCCTTCCGGTCCGGACTATGTATTCGGCTGAGGACTATGCCCGATTATATATATCAGAGAGATAGTCAGACTTCACGAAGTCCCGGTATCTATTATTACTGACCGAGGTGCCCAGTTTACAGCTAATTTCTGGAGGTCATTTCAGGAGGGACTAGGGGCTCAGGTGAGCCTCAGTACAGCTTTCCATCCTCAGACCGACGGGCAGGCCGAGCGCACTATTCAGACGCTCGAGGATATGTTGCGGGCCTGCGTTATTGATTTTAGGGGCAACTGGGATGAACATTTGCCGCTTATAAAGTTTGCCTACAATAGTAGTTATCACTTCAGCATTCAGATGGCCCCGTACGAGGCTATTTATGACAGGAGATGCAGATCCCCTATTGGTTGGTTTGACGTGGGCGAGACTAAGTTGATGGGGCCAGACGTGATCCGGAGGTGGTACATCGGGCATTTCGTGTGTATACGCTTCGCGATTGCATCGGTGGCCCTCCCAAAATATTTCCAGCAGAAGAGGTTCAAGTGACGGAAGAATTGTCCGATGAGGAACAATCTATGATTATTCTGGATCGTCAGGTAAGGATATTGCGCACTAAGAAAGTGCCTTCTGTCAAAGTTCTGTGGCGCAATAAGAACCGGGAAGGGATGACTTGGGAGGCGGAGGATGAGATAAAGAAGAGATTCCCCCATTTATCCCCTACGCCTCTTGTAATCTAGACTTTTGTATTGGTTGTACCAAAGAACGGATGGACCATATGTACTATTTATATATAAAAATGGTTTTCCCGTTATGTTTGTGAGCCTTCATAAGATTTATTTAACATTCGGGGACGAATGTTCTTAAGGGGGGGAGAATGTTATGTCCCGTGTTTTTCATATAATTGGAAACCGAGAAATAATTACGACTTGTATGCTATAAGGAAATATTTCAATTTTTTTGTGAATATGACCATGATGGTTATGGAATTATTAAGTTAAGACCTCGGGGAAGGCCGAGGATAAATTTGGAATTTCGGAAATTTGTTTCGGGAATTACAAAACGGGACTTTTATTGAATTGGGCCAAGAAAAATTGAATACAAAAATTGAGGCCCAAAGAGTGGGGTGGCCGGCCCTAGCAAGGGTCCAAGCCCATTATTTTAAAAGCCATGTGATGTGCACATGACTTATGTTGGATATATATCACTTTAGCTTAGCAATTATCAAGATCATCAAAGAAAGTTCAAGAACACCACCAACAAGGGGCATTCGGCCGAACCTAAAGGAAAGGGAAAGAAAAAAATTTCCTAGCTTGGTGTTCAATCCAAAAATCTTAATTTTTACATAGTTATGAAGTACTCAAGGCCCTCTTCAACGGGGTATAATTAGTTTGGCACAAGAACCTCGTTTACGACAAGTCGGGTTTTCAAGAAAAGGTAAGAATTTTGCCCCTTGATTGATATAGAATTGATATGAATATGTTAAGGATTGGGAATAGGTGAGAATTCCATAGTTTTGATGTAAATAGAAAGCTATGGGTGTGTGTGTAAGTTGGGTGTTGGCCGTGAGCCATAGAGAGGAAAAATGATGGGGATTGAGCTTGTTTAAGTTGGCATAATGTGTTGTTGTGATCCTTGTATCGTAAAAGATTGATTGTTAAATTAAATTGACGGTGGAAAACGATTTCGGATATTATCGGAAAGTGTATACCCTTGGTATCTTTATGTATATCAATGTATATTTTGGGTGCTATAGACTTTAAATATGAATCTATAATGACGTTGAGGAATTCGGAATGAAGTGGTGCGAGTTAGAATGTTCGTAGTGCATTTTTGAATGTTTTGAAGAATTAGGGAAATTAATTGATTTTGGTGCAATTTCGTGTATGGCTTGGATTGTAATTAGAATGTGATTGTATAAGTTTGAACGTGGAAATGAATACAATTATATAGGTATAGAGTCGGAGTTTTGAAAGTGTGAACGAAAGTTGCCAACTTAGATAATAAAGTAGAACCTTGAAGCTAGGGTGGTTTGATTGTTGTTTGTGTTGTTGTTGATGTGTGGGCTGTTGTGATTGATGAATTTGGAGCCGAGCTACGCCTCGGGGATGTTAGATTTATAGGGGAAATGCTGCCGAAATTTCGGTAGGCAAATATGAAGTTAAAGGCATTTTTAAGCCTAAGAATCTCAATTGGTAACTTTGACCATTTGCAGATTTTTGACGAAACGGGACTGGACTTTCGGGAGAGCTTACGACGTCTGTGAGGTATGTAAAGCTTACCGCTCCTTCACTTGGCATATCCTAGTATGTTAGTCGAATATGAGACCTTCCGGAGCATTTCTGCTCCTCGAAACCCGATCCACAGAAAAGTTACTATTCATTCAATCCTATTGAAGCCTAAGGGCTCTATTTTGGCTAGAATGCCACCATTCGTCCGAAACCTATCGAGATGTGGTCGGGTGATTTAGAAATGATTATGTATGACCCCTTTGGCCTATAAATGTTCGAAAAATATGTTCGCTGCCTCAATTTGACTCGAGGTGGGCCCGTTAACCCCGAGACGCCCTATCTGTCTTATTGGGCTGTCCTTTTGAATGAAGTTTGAAATGATGCTTTCGATTTTGGGACTTCCTCCTACGGGATATATATTTTGAATATTACGATGCGCTAAGTTATGTTTTGAGCTATACGTACTAGTTTGGAAACGTTTTGTGAAATGAAACCTTGTTATCGGCTAAGTATCCGATTACTTTGTACTATGAAATGACTTACAAAATCATTATGCTTTGGAAAGCTATTTTGAAATATATTTTGCATTTGTTTGCTCACGACTCCGCTCGTGCCTTATTATGACTTCGTTCACCGGTTCCCGGGCCGGTTTTGATTCGTGCGCCTTATGACAAATTCGGCCGTATGCTGTGTTACGGTTCCCGAGGCTTCGCCATAGGGCCGGGTTCCGTTTGGAGTTATGCTGTGATATGGCTCGTGATGCGATACGCTCACCTATGATTATGTTTGTGTTCGGGGATGTACGGAGATTTGAAACCTTCTGGTGTTATGCTGTGTGTGGCGCCAGCGTCGGAGTGGCGACCACGTTCTTGAGCTTTGCATGATTTTCGCCTGCATTATGTATATGTATATGATTTGATACAGACTCCGATACTCTGGGTTGTACTCCACTTGTCTCTTGATTTGCTTTCGGTTTGATCCATATTTCTGTACTCCGTGCTTTACATACTCAGTACATATTTCGTACTGACCCCCCTTTTCTTCGGGGGGCTGCGTTTTATGCCCGCAGGTACAGAAGCTCGTTTGGGATGATCCTCCGGTTTAGGCTACTCATTCTGCTATTTTGGAGTACTCCATCTGATCCGGAGTCCACTTTGGTATAGACATTCTCTGTTATGCATACACTGTGTTCATTGACTATTTGGGTACGGCGGGGCCCTGTCTCGCCATCTGTCTTTGTTTTGAGTTCGTAGAGGCCTGTAGTCATGTATGTGGGATAAGGGTCCTATGTATGTTTGTCTGATTTTGTTTTCTGGTCTTAAAGCGGTCCGCTTGTTATGATGGCCCCAAATGGCCCTTATGCTCATGTTTACATTTTGACCGGCGAGGTCTATTCCGCCGCTTTGTTTGGATCTGATATGAAAATCTGATTTGTACGACCGCTTAAGACGTATTTGACATAAACTATGTTTGATAGGATTTTGCAAAGTTCGGAAACGAGTTTGGGTTTGATAATGCGTGTGCGATTCGGTCTGGGTACCCAGGTAGGGTGCCAGTCGCGGCCCACGGGGCTTGGTCGTGACACCGCTATAATGGTACCGCTGCAGCAGTCGACCGCCGCAGTGATCAACGGAGCCAGAAAGTCCTACTTTTATACCCCAACTCTGAACCATTACCCACAAGACCCCAAAGTCAGTTTTCAAGAGAGAAAGAGGCAAAATTCGTTCCATTCTTTGGTGAAAGAATCTTGGAGGGTAAGTCCCCATCTTTATTTGTTCCTTTTCCTTTCTTCTCCAAGTTCCATGATTATTTTAAAGCTCCATTAATGGTGGGTGCAAGATTAGAACCCAAGAATTGATGAAACCTTCAATAGTTGAGGGGTTGGGAGATAACAATGGAAATCATTCACAAGCACTTTGGGGTAAGATTCTAACCTAGTATTCATTATTTAATTGTCGATTATCATCATCTCATAGTCATCCTACACACTAATTGTGAAGAACTAATGGGTTAAGAACCCTAGGGCTAAAAATAGAAAAGATGAATTTGGATATCTTGTGATGAATAGAATTTCATGAAATTAAAATTAAAGATTAACTAGATGATGGGTAACATAATTGTGCACTAAATTTCCCATTTTACTCTCATGAACCCGGATTCACATTGTAGGGGTATTTTGGGCATTTTTCTAAAAGTATAGCATTATGGGTCTCGTTGGACTCGTTAGACTCGTAGAGTACTATTTTGACTATATTGTATCTGAATTTTCAATAAAATTATAGTTTTGCCCTTGTGGCTCAGGTTTGGCTATTTTAGGTCTATTTTTGGGTTTTGGTGTAAAACTATGGCAATATGGGTATTCTTAGATTCGTATTCTGACATAGAATTCATATTTGATAGACGTTAATCGTTTTGAGGTTCTCCAAAGGGTAAGGCAGGGCTAAGGTTTGGCGATTCGAGACTGTTGCTCGGCATTCCAGGTAGGTTATAGCTTACTTTAGTTAGACTTTGATTAGCGAAACGTATGTATTGTGTAGAATTGATAGGAAAAGGCATGATTAGGTCTTCGGACATGGTGTTTTGGTTGGATATTAGCTAGGTTGGTATGACTTCTGATTTTGTGGGCTTGTCGCCATTACGTTATGTATTGAAATATAGAGTGTAGTTGTATTCATACTGTGGTGATTCGGGATGGATTTCTATTAGGTTGATTGTTGTTGATGGTCGCTTGTTGCCCTATTATTGTGATTACATTTATTGCCTAAATATTCGTGTTGTACTCAGTTCTCTCTTATTGTGACATATATTATCGGAGAAAGGAAGGATAATGAGTTTAGGCTTGAATTGTGATATAAACTTATGATAGTACGTAGACGAAAACTTGATGAATGATTTACTGTTGATGATAATATATAGAAAAGTAGAGCTTCTTGGTGATACAAGACTTAGTTGTGAGGCGTACTTGCTACATGTAAAGTAAAGAGGGACATAGACTATTATGTTGGTTGAGACGATTTGTATGATTCATTTCATGGCTGAGTTGATCCAGGTCTTGATATGACTTGTGGCTTTGTGACTTGTACCCTCACTGTTGCTTTATTGGTTTGCATTGATTTACCACGTTTACACTCATTTATGCATTCATAGACTGATACATGATGGAAATGGTTTGGAAGACTTGTGGCATGATGCCTTGTGTTTGATATTGATATTGCTAATTGTTCGTAGTCCATACATACTAGTGAGCTGGAATACGTTGAGACACACATTGTGATGTGAAATTAGTGAAGAAGTTAATATAATCTTCTTATTGCACTTGTGATACTATTTGATACATGGTACTTGATAAATTGATCATTGAGAGTGATGTGACAGTGTTACTATACATATGAAAAGGCACATTTGATTGGGGGGGGGGGGGGTGAGAATGTGGCCTAGTTATGAGCTCGTGGTCCGAGGTTCATTTCGGAAACGAGTGGTACATGATGTGGATCTGCATCCGAGGTTCTTTTCGGAGCAGAGGATTTATGGCTCAGGTACGAGGAGTGATTCTAGAACGAGTGGAGCGGGTTGCATGCCGCAACGGGTACATGGACACTATGGGTCCCCTGCAGGTCATGACTACTGAGCAATGACATCAGTTAGCATGTGTGTACAGTTCGAGTGATTGGCCAGTGCATGGCATTGCATTGCATTACACGTCATCATATGTTGCATTGCATATCATTACATTTTATTCTACATTGTTATATGCTCGTTTAGTTCTGATTTTGCTATGGTTTGTTGAATGGCTTTTGGGATATAAATATGACTATTGATTGAGTTAAATTGTGAATTAGTGACTCTACCTAGGGAAGGAACTTGGGCTTGTGATTATCAGGTGAGGTTATTGAAACTTGACAGACTTGTGGTTTAGAAGCTTCATCTTAGGCTGTGACTCTGTTATGGGATATTCTGTGACTTGGGTTTGAGTGTTAAGTGCCTATTTGTTTATCTTATGGATTTTATACTTACATGTGAACTAATCTTAGTCAGCCTATGATGCTTACCGGTACATAGTGTTTGTACTGATACTACCTTACTGCACCTTTTTTTAGTGCAGATTGTGTTCCAGAGATTTTATCTAGACTACATGTCTAGCTTGAAGCTAGTTTGCTCGATCAGATTCGAGGGTGAGCTTCTATTCATGCCATGCCACCTGAAGATCTCTCTTTCTAGATGTCTATTTTTATTCCAGACATGATTTGTTATTATAGTTGAGATATACTTCATTCTTTAGACATTGTTAGTTAGAGTCCTTGTACGATGACTTTCAGATTTTGAGGGTGTAATAGTTAGACTTTCGCACTTATATTATCTATTAATTATGACTTGTTTTATTTATTCATTCATTCACTTATCTATTGGCTGTTAATAAATGATTCAAGAAGTTGAAATTGGCTAATGATTAATGGGTTAACGGGTAAGGGTTCGCATACTAGTGATAATAAGGTAGGTGCCCGCATGATCGGTAATTAGGGTCGTGACACCTACCAGTCCTGCAATCTTCGTAAGTGCTTTAGATCTCTAATACTTGATATCCAACCCTGTCAGACACACCCATACTAGTATTTTCTCCATAGCCTCTTTAGTAAGATCCTTCTCTGGTTTCCATGGTCGTACAATTACTGGTTTCCTGTTAAACATCTGTATCCCATGTTTCATTGCTATGTTCCTCGACTTGATTGTTTCAAATCGAATAAAAAAACACTCCTCTATTCACCTGAGCCACCTTATCCACCCCAAATTCTACGACAAAACCCTTCAATTACCGATTAGGGAGGATTTGAGCCAATGACATAGCAAACAACCGCCGTTGTCCAATAGACAACCTCTTCCTTAATGTCATCCATGGTGATTTTAACATTCATCGGATGTTCCTCCTCACTCGATAGTTCAATTCCTTCGGTAATTGGTATTGACCCTACTACTTGACTCTGTGTCACCCGATTATTGACCCTAGTACACATACCTGGAATTGTGTGCAGTTCATCAGTCTCCACCATATCAACCCATGAACTAGGGCTTGTTGCTTCCCTAATTGCTATCTTCAGCGGTGATGGAGTTTTCTGTGGCAGTTGCTGTTCCTTTCCAGGTGCTAACACACTTGGGTCAATCGATGTTATTCCTTGAAGGCTATTGACACCTTTTGTTTTCTTCGCATCTGATGATGTCGGAACAAACTTCTTCCCCATTGACATTGCTTTGTTCATCTGTTGAATCTCCATGTTTCTCCCTCCAGTCCTTGATCGTCTCGCCATATTTAGTTTGAGCTGAGAGATAACCGCACTCTAGTGGTAATGTCGCGACTTTATTGAACTTAAAGAAAGAGTTTAGAGTGGTGGCAGTTAGGAAGTTTTCCATAACTGCCATTAATTAGGTGATTTGAAAGTTCAATAATTCATAGGGAAGTAATAATCTTGATGTGACTAACTGAGATAAAACAATCACAACATTCTCTTTTCAAGCTAAAAGGCAAAACAGTCCACACTAGTTTGAAGGTATATTAACAGGTTGGTCCTTGTTGGTGACTAATTAGGCATATTAACAAGTACATTATTACTACATCTTTTTTACCCATTCGGTATTATTTGGAGTTCACTGGCTCAACTAATCTTGAATCGAATTTGGGAGACCGAGTAAGGGCATACAGTGCTTCCTATCAATAAGTTCTTTTATTTTAGGACTCGAACTCGAGATATCTGATTAAGAATAAAGAGATCTCAATCTTACTTTGGTAGTGCCTATCATTATACTATATGTAAGGGAATCTAAGATTTTATTTTGTTTCCAATACCTAACCAGTTGATCAATTGTCTGTCGCTTCAATTGATCAATTATTTTGAAAAGAAAAAAAAGTTGCAACCTGTTAATTGTACCTAGATATGATCATGAATACACAGACAACACATGCACCTTCAAGTGTTGTAGGAAATATGAGGAGTTCTTGAGAAACTTTCCAATACCCATTGATTTATAACTATAAAAAATGTTTCAAGTAAAATGTTTTTTTTATGTTTATATAGCATTAGACTTCAGAAAATATTGATATTAATTATGACGAATATTGATATATTGGTACACATGACTAAAGCTTAAACCATGGCAGTAAGCATAAGTTGGCCTAGTCTGCCCAGCCTTCGCCTTCTTAGTGGCCAGGTTGCGCAGTTTGAGAGTGTCTTCAAGATCATGACTTATGATCACCACTACCCTTCTCTGTGTCATGACCTTTGTAGTTCCGAGTGCATTATCACTTTCTTCTACCAAAGTGTTAACATATCCTCCAGACCTCCCTTTCCCAGTCTCAGTTCCTAGTATGTTGAACATTCTCAATAATTGTTTTTCACTTTCTGCCATGGCTTCCTTAGTGATAGTATTCATGGAGGCCTAGCTCCAATAAAATTTGGATGAAGCGAAAGCTAAGGAGATGCAAGACTAGGTTAATGAATACACAAACCAATTTTAATTGATATACACAAATATATATGATATACAGGACAAACACATATGCCCAAAGAAGATATACATGACACTACTAGAAATATAGGTTTTTTCCCTCACCGACATTCAGTGAAAAAATTGTGCTAGAAAACATGATTTTCTCAACTCATTCCCACCGAACTAGCTCATTGGGGAAACGCATGGTGAGAAACAAGTTCCTATTGAAATGCTGGGAAACATTCAAATTTTTTCGTGTGAAAACACTACTATTTAAGTTTTTTCCCACCGACGTTTAGTGGGAAATAGTTACTAAATATTTTTCAGTGAGAAATCAGTGGGAAAAAAAGAATATTTAAGTAATGTGAATTTACAAGTGTAATACACAAGGAGATGTATATAAATGTGCATTGTTTGATTTTTTTTCTATTTTCAAACATCCCCCGTCGTACTACAACCACCATCTATATTGCCATAACTATACAAAATACTATTTTAATTCAAAAAATATTAGAAGAAAGAGAAACTTGAAATCTGCCAAAACTAAAGAAGAACCACAATAAAAATGAGTAAAAGGAACTTGAAATTTGTCTCTTCAATGGAGATCTTTTGGATCCAACTATGGCGGCATGATATCTTGCAATGAAGGAGACAATGAAACATCACATCTTAGTAGATTATTGAATTAATTTTTACACTCTTTGATGTTTTCCCTTAATGAAATCAAAATATACCAATTAATTAAGTTGTTTTGGTTCGAAAAAATTTAGTGTGCTTCTCGTGCGCCTTCAAATATATTGGGTGAAACAACAATGGGAATAGGCAATATGAAGTCACCAAATTTTGGGTGGGGAAGAAGTAGTGAAAAGAATGGTGTATTTCCACACTTGGCTACAAGGTATCATGTTTTGTCAAATTGAGTTGGGCCTTACTGATAAAAATAAATTGGACCATTTTCTATCGATTGTATATATAGAGAGAATATTTATGTCATTTTCTCTAACATTTATTTTTCTAGCGAGATGGTTTCCACCTTGAAAAAGATGCAACCCAGTTGTTTTCTATATATTGTGTTTTCTCTTTCATTGAAAACATGTATTTTTTTGTTCTTGAGATTTCTTCTTCATAGAAAGTCAGCATATATGTCTTACTTACTTTAGTTGTTATTACTGATGAAGAGGATAAAAATATAGAACATCTGGATCAAATCTCAACAGAGAGAAAAAAGATGATTTCTTTCCATCTATCTGTCTAGGGTTTGGAGGACGGAGTTATTCAATATATATACTTCTGTAAGGCAATAGGTACCATGAAATAGTTGAGTTACGCGCAAATCGGCATTGTTGACTAGCACATATGAAAATCATTGAAATGATAACTGTTATCAATCTGTATTCGATAATAACTTAAACAGAATCTGAAAATAAATGTAAAAAAAGAATAAATCGAGCCCACTGAATTCACAGTATTTCCTTAAGGAAATTATTCCCCTCAAGTACTCGAGGTTATGGAATATATCATCTCAAGATAGAACAAATTAACTCACCAGCGTAGTGGTGCCTCAAACTCCCGTGAACAGCGAACGCAACAGGTGGCAGAAAATCATACAACATATATTTGAAGTAGAAAGAAGGAAGAAGATAATCATATTTTTCGTAAGGAAACTATAAAGGGATAGCTAGATATTTATAGCCAACAACATGTGTATGTTAAGAAATAGGTGTGTCTTTTCGGTGAAAAATGGTCTTTCCAGAAAAGGCAAAGAAAATAAATATTTCATTTCCCATTCACACCAAAAATACCTAACAATCCCCCACATGATTGAGGGATGGATCTATAATCAAGAAATGCACGAACAAGTATGTGATTTGCAAGTAAAGATTAATTGCATCTGGATAAGTAGGTTTCCCTTTGAACTTTCCATAGTGAACATATGTCGGACCCGATCAATCAGCAGATTTGATACCTTTGAACCATCGAGATTTGGTGTATACCTAGACAACTATATGTCACACAAGTTACCCTTCACGGTCTTTGGTTCTTACTATTGTGTTCGTTTCAGCCATGAACACCGCCTGATTTCATGAGTACATAGAAAATGGGCCGGTACTTACCATTTTCCTTGAAGTGGCTTACACTTCACACTTACATAGGTGATTCCTAAATGTGTCATCCCGTAGATACACTATTTGGTCATATCTACCAAATTTAGAAACCATTAAAAAGCCTTATTGCTTGATCCTTATTTCTGAACATTGTCTTCATCACGAGAATGAGTTGAGTTATTTGACAATATTGAACCGTCATTCATAACTTTGTTTGATCTCTTTGAACCTAGCTCTTGGGATCTCCAGTCTACTAGGTAGAATTACCGCCATGATGAATTGTCCTAGGCCATAAACCCATTCCCCTCGATGATCTTTCAACTGCCTCTCTAGTTAGGCCTTTTGTAGGTGGACCCGACACGTTATCTCTAGACTTTACGTAGTTAATAGTGATAACTCCACTATAGAGTAGTTGTCTAACGGTATTGTGTCTTTGTCGCATGTGACAAGATTTTCGGTTATACACAACGCTCCTTGCCCTACCTGTTGTCGTTTGGCTATCGCAATGTATGCATATTGATGCCAACAATTTGGGACAGAATGGAATATCTTCCAAGAAATTTCGGAGCCATTCAACTTCTTCACCGATCACGTCTAAAGCTATGAACTTAGACTTTATTGTGGAGCGGGCGATACAAGTTTGTTTAGACGATTTTCAAGACACTCCTCTTCCACCAATGGTAACAACATATCCACTATATTGGTGACAACATATCCACTTGTGGATTTTGTTTCGGTTGACCTAGTGATCCAATTTGCATCATTATATCCCTCAATAACCGTGGGATATTTATTATAATTCAAAATAAAATTTATAAAATAGGATATATCGCAGACTGCTGACTACACTTAAAGTGACACCATGATACCTGTGGATGGTTGACAACAATTGTGGCCACAATCTTTTAACAATATATATTTTTCTCAATCATTCCATTTCTTGCAAGGCTACTTCTTCAAATATCCAATTAATAACACATTCACCGATGTGAAAATCCAAGCTATTGTTGATTTTTATCATTATCATTGATTGGTTTTTTGATTTCTAAACCAATGAACGTATACATTTAATGAACCGTAGTGTCTTTTCAAAGAATTGTCTTTCACAAACACATTTTATCATGAAGTGACAACCTTTCAAGTGACACCCGTTCACTAAATTAATGAACATGACCTGTAATGAAAGACATATGATCAACCACATCAAATTCGTAGTTCGATCAACTAGTCCTTACCAAGACGGAACGAATTATGTGTAGATTTCACTGACTACCATATTAATACAAGGGAAATACCATATCAATACCACAAGGTTCATATATTATGGGGTTGACATACTAGAATAATGTCAATAAATCAACATTTTCTTATTTGTGAACCAGAAATCGATATCCTTTACTATTGGTGGCATATCCTATGAAAAAACTATCAACAGTTTTCCATCCTATTTTTACCCTTTTGGGTTTAGGAACTTGCACTTTAGCCAAATACCCCCACACTTTGAAATAATTCAAGTTAGGCTTTCTTCCTTTCCATTTTTCATATGGAATAAATTGTGTTTTTCTATAGACACTCGATTGAGTATTCGGCTAGCCATAAGGATAGTTTCCCCTCACAAGTTCTAGGGTAAACAAAACTTATTAACAAGGCATCATTATTGTCACCACCCACGTACCCATGAGTGGCCCCACACTAATTCTCCTAGTGGGCGAACCAATCCACTTAACCCATCATCCTTTAATTAATCAATTTTAAAACATTCAAAACCAACTGTCTAGTCATGCCATCATAAATATAAGGTGCGAAAATCCTAACTATTACAACCCCAGAGATCCAAAAGTCATCGTACAAGGACTCTAAAACATAAAGTTATCGAATGAATGAAATAACTGTCTAAAATAATCATAAATGTCAGGAATGAAAATAGACATCTAAATAAGGAAAGATCTTCAGGCAACATGGCATGGATAAGAGCTCACCCTTAGATCTGATCGGGAACTAGCCTCACACTAGAGATGAGGTTTGGAAGATGTCTCTGGAACACAATCTGCACTAAATAAAAAGTGCAGCAAGGTAGATCAGTACAAACACTATTTACCGGAAGATATCATAGGACGACTAAGATTAGTATCATGCATACTTCACAAAATCAAAAAGATAGGCAGATAGGCACAACAACACATAACCAAATGATGTCATCAACATAAATCAGCCAATCACAGAGATAAGATAAGTCCAGCTATCAATCAATTACCGAATAGATATTCAATCACCGAATAGATATAAGTTCAGTCATCAGCCAATAACATGAGTCTGATGCAATACAATAAAATAATGAAAGTATCTAAAGTATCTCAACCGTGTACACACATGCTAAATGGTATTATTTTCCCAAATAGTCATGACCTGCAGGGGACCCACGATGTCCATGTACCACTCGCTTCGAAACTGACATTGGATCACGAGCCCATAACTAGGCCACATCTTCACCCCTGTTAAATGTGCCTTTATATATTTATAACTCTGTATCTTATCACAATATGAATCTCAACGTATTTCCAGTCCAACAATCAATATGGAACATAATCAGTCAATAATATCAATGTCAATGAATACAAGGCACCATGACACAAGTCATAACAAGACTCAGATAAATTCACTCAACACAGCATGATTATGAAACCATCTCAATCAACAAGAAGAGTATATATTGATTCCTTCCTTTTGAAAACACGACCATTCTATCTTAAGTTTTGGTATACGAAGAAATAGCACAAGCCCACATAATCATAATTTATACTAACCAATCATACTTTTTCCTATCAACTTCATTACATAAACAACTAACTAATCAAAGCCTAACACAAGTAAACCGTAACCTACCTCAAAGCCGAACTGGAACAATGCAATTATTCTGCAACAGCTTTCCCCTTTCGCAAAGCTTCAGAATGTTCAAAGTCTAGAAATCATAACACTAAGTGAGTGAGGAATCATCGACTCACTAACAAAAGTTTGGGGAAGAAAACCCCACTACTTCTACCCTTGTTTAATGGGTGAACTGTCATTAGTTATGAATTCATCCTAAAATCAATCCCAACAATAAAGCTATAATAATTCATGGGTTCTATGATTAATTCAACCCCTTTCAATCAGTTTATTTTTAGGCTAAAGCTTTCATTTTATAGGGATCCTAAGTCTCAATCACCAATTCCCACCATTAGTAATCAATTTATCATCCTAGGGAGTTATAATCTATATTCCTAGGGATTAAACAATAACAAAATCAATACCCATTCATTATTTCAAAGGTTTCATATATTCAAGTGTTCTAACCCTTCAATTCACTGTCAATGACCTTAGATGATGTAGGGACTTAAGATGATTATGGAATGAATAAAGTTAAGGGTAGAGACTTACCTTGACGAAGAGTGGGGCCCTAGCCTTTGAAAAATCGCCTTAGTCTTCTTAGGAACCATTTTTTGGTCTTATGTAGGGAATGGGTCCGGAGTATGGAATATAAAACACTGTTTCTGCCTCCCGTCGATCGCTGCTGCTGTCGACATTCGCTACGACAGTTTTGCCATAGCGGGAATGGTCCTGCTATGGCAGAACTCATTTTATTTCCCCACTTCTGCGGTGGCGACCCTCGCCCCCCTACGGCGGACCGGTTACAGCGGGACTACCACCGCTGCAGCAGTCTATTTTGAACAAAGCTCTGGTTTTTCCACCAGTTTTTCACCCAAAATCCCAACACCAATTCGAGGCCCTAAAGACGCAAACCAAACATGCACATATACATAAAAACACGCTACAGACTCATGTGGACTTAAAATTCCCAAAGGAGGTCTAATTTACTAAGTCACCCCCCCCCCAACAGAGATGAAGACAACTGTCACGACCCAAGCTGGAGGGCTATGACGGGCACCTGACCGTACTAGTCAAGCACCATCTGACATACACCTGTGACATCAACATAAACATAGGTGGGCCAGTAGGGCCATCATATGATACTCAATAGACTCATAAAGAAAACATGTCTGTATTAAATAGTCTGAAAGTCTCATCTATATAGATATGCTGAACATACTATATGAGGCAACAACGCTGTCATGATCATCTGTGTGGCAATATATGAAACAACAGGACTGAACATTATCTGACTGTACACAACTGTCTACAAGCCTCTACTGGAAAACATAACATAACATGGCCGAGACAAGGCCCCGCCATACCCATGCATATATAATCATGCTGACCCTTGGCATCTCCGAAGCAAATGTAGTGTAACAATCTTAACCGCTGAGCTGACATCCTACTAGATGGATCCCCAACCTGTATCTCCAGACCTGCGGGCATGAAACGCAGCCCCCCCCCCCCTCAAGGCAATAGGGGAGTCAGTACGAATAATGTACCGAGTATGTAAGGCATAAGAACATCAAGTACATAAGAAATATGAGAGACATTTGAAACACAAATGCTAATTTGAATATCTGAATGCATCTGTGACTAACATCTGTAAATATCTGCATAACTCTGTGTAACTGAAAGTGCCTCTGAGAGCGTATGATATGCATGCTCTCTTTTAAAGGAAATCTCATATATATATATATACTATACTGCCCGGCCATATAGGTACGGTGTTATTATCATCTCATCATCATCTCGCGTCCGGGCATCCTGCGTCCAGGATGATATCATAAGCTGCCCACTGCAGTGGTGTGCACATCTACGTACCTGCCCGGCCGACTGTAGCGCGGCGCGGTGTAAGAAAATAGTTGTACATATATATAAATGCATGAGGGACTCATAAAAGACTGGTCTGTACTTCTCTAATCACATAAGAACTCTAAGTAACATAAAAAGCTTGTATTAGTATGATAAATCTCTGGAAGCAATGAACATAAACATGGGAGGCCAAGGATACGAATCTCTCCACACTATCTAAGAATAGAGTCTTTGGAACTCACTTGCTTACTTTGTTCATTTGAATCATAAGGATCGTGCCAAAAATGAAAGAAAGGACAGCCTTAACATACCTGGATAATCTCCTTCTCGATCCACAACAAAGCTTAATCCTCTTGCATCCACAACAAGTGAAATGATATTGTCATCAACAACCAGTGTCACAACTATCATACTTTGCTAATCTTATAACCTACGGAAAAACGGGCAGCATTTTCTCTGATTATACTACATCCCCAAAGACACCAAAGGTCATCAACAGCCTAACAACAACAACAACAACAACAACAACAACAACAACAATCAACAATGGCAACAACTACAATATAATCCAATATAAACCTCTTCAATTACTTTAAGAATCATATCGAGCGGCAAGCTCGTTTAACGAATAACAAAGTGTAATTCAAGCCCAACTCACATTTCATAATTCAGTCTACACCCTTCATAACATTATGCATATATTTACCATATCATATTTAGCTCAAAATGTCCTTAAAATGTATTCCAAAACAATCCATATTCCTTATTCCAAAACAATCCATATTCCTACGCCTCATCATTTACTTTCTATTCGTATATTTCATATATTTTCTTCTTCATTTTTTTCCAACTAACACATGAATAATCCCAATAACCGTAGTCACAATATATTCAGGTTATAATCCATAATCTACGGCCATTAGAAACCATATTTACATCTTTAAAGCAGTCCAACAAACAACAACAACAAAACTACGATTTTCAGAAGAATTGAGCAGCACTTTTCCTATATCTTTCGCTTCCCCTTCAATTTAAATCAACACCAAAATAGCAAAAAGAACATCAACAATAGAATATCCAAGTTATTCCATCAATTTCCAGCCATAAATTACCACAAGAACACAACCCCAAAACAGCCCACAATATACACAACATCATTAACCAAAACAACAACATCATATAGCAATATAAACAATTAGAAATCTCTCCATATCAACCAACTAATCTATGCCTTCATAACATAATTCCCTTCACTTTAAACTAGGGAATTCTTTCATGAATAACTTAATTAACAAGAGTAGAGTATATTACATACCTTATTGCCCTGAAAACTCAACTAAAATCCTAGCTCCAAGCTTCAATAATCAGCCACACATCAAGCACCAAATACTATAATCCTTTCCTAACTAGTTTCCAATTCTTAGGATGAAAATACTTGGATTTGCTCTTGGATTTTCATGAACTTGGTAGAGAGGGTTTTGGGAGAGTTTAGAGAGAGTTTAGGAGTGAGAGAGAGGAAAAAAAATGATGCAAACATTCAGAATTTTCATTTTTAACTTCTTGATTTTTATTGTTCACCCGGTTACTATTCACCATGTGTTACTGTTCATCCAATGGAATTATTTTAGGGACTCAATTTTTTTTTTCCATTATTTTTCACGGATGGTCTCATTCCCGAGCTTACATTAACCAACTTACGATATGAAAGACGCAAAAGTTTTCCGAGGTGTAACAACAACTTTCAAACAATGCACAACAACAACCAACACAAGTTTCAGTTTTTAGACTTCTAACTTTTTGAGTTCCTATTAAGCTCATTTCTATTCTCAGGAAGGTACTAGCTAGGGTAAAATGGTCAAAGCCTCCATAACGACCTAGCGGATCGTTACAATTATTATTAATGAATAATTGATCGACATATTTATCAACCAATAAAAAGCTGGTAACCTTTCATTAACATCCATGTCAATACGAATAATTGTATTTTAATAGACATGTCTTTTCATTAAAAGTCGTGAGATTTCTAGTGACACCATTTCATGAAAGAACATGACTCTTCTGAACAAGTATATAACTAATTATCAAATTGGTATACTAGTAAATGTCAACGACCATATCAAATATCCATTAAGGATTTTGTGGGTTTGGCGTAATACAAGAATGTCATTAGCTTTCATATTTTTTGTTCTTCCAAATTAAATTAGACGCTAAGTCTAACATTGACTTTATCATAAGCCAAGAACCACCCACATTTTAAATATTTTAAGTACCATGTTCTTGGACAACTCAAAATTAAAGTGCTGATGAAGAACTTCTCTTCATAACATTAAATCAAAATGCACATAAAAAAAATCCCCCCAAGCATTTTGACATTAGAATCTTATTAGTCAAAATTCATGCTAAGCAACTACTCTTAACTAGTGCCAAATATTTTTTTTCCCACAAAATCACAGAACACCCAACTTTTATTTCCATCAAGCCACTCCAATTATCCTGCAATGATATGACACAAAATAGTTTTCTTTTTGCCAAACGTGGCTTGTGGTTTTAGTCCTTTGAAGTGTCTTTATCCCGTGACTGATTTCGTTTGCAAGATGATATGCAGGAATAAAGTGAAAGAGTTCTCCAATATCAAATGTTCAAAATAACATCTTGTTAAATCGTAATATCAAAATCAGTTACTAAAAACATCATGCCATTAATTTTTTATGGTTCTGCCAATTGAAATTCAATCTTTCTGTTTTATCAAATAGCTTCAAGAATATTTTTGTATTACCCGGATAAAAGTAAGACAAAAACTTGTTAGAAACTCATCAAACGTTGCTATAAAGTCGATCAAATATTTTTCATTCTACATGGTCAAAATACCCTTCACACGTAACACATTTAAAACAAATAAAAAAGTTACCGACTATCATCATACTTAATTGATATGGAAATTGAATTAGTCTTGACATAAGTATGGGAACAAAATGCCTATTTTCACTTTAATTGTTGCTGCAATTTTATGGGACAGATTCAACTTCTATCCATCATGTATCACTCTCTTTAAATGTGATGAAATATTTTGTCAATAGATATTCTCAATAACCCCAAAGATAGTGACTTTCAAGGAATCAAAGAGGATTTTTTTTCCTGCTTCATCTTAACGAATAGTTCTGGATAGATTTCAAAAGTTTAGCATACATCCAAAAACAAAAATAATTTGTTTTCTAAAGGCTTTTCAGGGAAATTCATTTTAACCCAAAATAATATATACATATTATTTTCCTGATCTCAAGAAAAAATTTCAAGTATTAATGTAAACCTAATTCATGGCTTACCACCTTGAAAAAAAGATTTCACACACTTCGTGCATGTTACAATATTATATACCAACTAATCAATTTTATTGCGCGAATAGAATATACTTTGAGATCATCATCTAATAACCGTCTACCCTAACATTTACAAAACTTGAATTTCATAAATCATAAAGAGTAGAAAATTAAAGGTGAAGCAGCGTAAAGAAAGTAAAACCCTAATTTACTACCTCTTTTTTAACTGATTCATCCTTGAAGTAAACACACATGTTTCTGTGACTTATGTCTGCCCAAAATCTTAAAAGCGGAACAATGGCGATCTTTGTTAAACTGCTGCAATTGCACCCTTAATCACAATTAATTGATTCTCAAATTCCAAACCCTGGAATGCATAACCGAAGAGCCCACACGACTCTCATTTTCTTTAATTTCCTCTTATGTAAAAAGTCGTACTCCCTCCAAATGTTAGGAAACGCACAAATGACTTACATGAATACTCCATGTCAATTATCCACTAAATTAGATTGATCATATAAAACCATGATACCCAAACAAAACAAAAGATACACGCCTGACACTCTTTTCTCAAACGACACAATCGGTTGGTGATTAAACCATCAACATAATTTGTTGGTGTCATAACATTAGTTCGGTGTTTGTCTCACCACCAATGTCATATACAATAATTAATACATCAATGAAGAAACTTGTTCAACGGCTGAACAATTTTGTTTGATGCCATCAATTGAAATTACATTCCGATTCTTATCTACTTGGTTTCTTAATCAGAGAATAAAATGACGAAGTTTTTATATCTTCAAACCGAATAGTCTCTAACACAAACAAATTTAATAAAACGGTGAAATTTTTATCTTCTTCAAACCGAATAAACAACAAGTGAAGATTTTATATCTTTAGACCAATGAGCATTACTAAATCGATAATTTTTTTATATTCTTTAAACCGAGTAGTAACTTGGAGTAGAAAATCACGCAGATTTTAATCTCCAAACAACGGAGTACAAAATCACAATTTAATCTTGAAAAAAACACTTTTTATTTCTGAAAAGAGTACTTTTTATATCAGGAAAAATACTTTTATTTCTGAAAATAGTATTTTTATTTCTGAAAAAGTTATTTTCTTCTTTGTCAAAAGAGTAAGATTCTAGTAGATTAACAGAATACACAATATATAAAAATAATAATTTCCTTAAGATTGTTAACAATCTGTATTCTATAATAACTTAAACAGAATTTGAAAATAAATGTAAAAAGGAATAATTCGAGCCCACTGAATCCACAGTGTTTCCTTAAGGAAATTATTCCCCTCAAGTGCCTGAGGTTATGGAATATGTCGTCTAAGGATAGAACGAATTAACTCACCAGCGTAGCGATACCTCAAACCCCGGTGAATGGCGAACGCAACAGGTAGCAGCAAATCGCACAAAATATATTTGAAGTGCAGAAGGAAGGAAGAAGATAATCAATTTTTTCGTAAGGAAAATCTAAAGGGATGACTAGATATTTACAGTCAACAATAGGTGTCTGTTAAGAAATAGGTGTATCTTTTATGAAAAGGCATGTGCCTTTTCGGTAAAAAATTGTGTTTCCGGAAAGACAAAGGAAATAAAAATTTCATTTCTCATTCGCATAAAAAATACCTAACAATAACCACATTAATTCAACAAGTCACAAAAGTTATTCAATATATATCTTAATTCACATCTCTAAGTAGCTGATTTGCATACAACTCAACTATTTTATGAATACATATTACCTTAAACGAGTACATATATAGAATAACTCTATCCTCCAAAAACTACAGATATAGGAGAAAAGAAATCATCTTATTCTTTTTATCTCTAGGTGGAGTCCATCTCAGTAAAGAAATACGTTTAAAAAGAGAATACATAAGACTTGAAGGCCCGTTTTTAAGATAAGAGGCATAATTGAGCTAGTTTGCTACCACCAAGGGTATTTTTATCCTATTCATAAACATTTAGGGGCATATTTGGACTGAAAACTAAACGGAGGGCCTTTTTTGTTCTATTCTAATACTTCAAGGTCATTTTTGCCCCAATTCCAATACAAAATTCCGATATCTATCCTAATTTCCACCTAATCGCTAATCCCATAATATTAGGACTAGATAAGCATGCTGAGATGATGATGTAAATGTCCAATTGTTTTTCCCGATTCGCAGATCAAGTAATTTTCCCTAAGTTTTCTTAATTTTCATTGTTTTTGCTCTAAGGTTCCATATCTATAATATACCCTGGTTTTCTTATTGTTAAAATATACTTTTTTCGTTTCAATTTAATTGTCTTATTTTTTATTTTAATTAATTTCAAAAATAATATATTTTTTCCTTTTCACGACTCTTTAATTTTAATTTTTAAACTTTTCACTTGGAGTGCTTTCACTTAACGTGTTTAAGGCCACACGACTGCAAAATTCAGTTAACACTGCAAAATTCAAAAGTCTTCTTAATTTATTTTTTTAAAACTACGTGCCGAGTCAAAACTACCCAAACAGATTGAAAGGGAGAAAGTAATTGTCAATTTATCAGATTAAATACGTGAAGCTCGTTTATTTTTTCTTTTGTGAAGGTAGGTGAATTCATAGGTGGAAGTTGAATGATCAATATTCCTGTATTGAAATGTTGGCTTCTAAAGTCATCAAGAAAACATTAAGATGGAGATTCAGAACATTTATTGCTAAACCCTTAGCTTTTGAGGAGCAACTTGATGACCCCATCAATATGAGGTATGCTTAGTAGCACATTTATTAAAGCTTCTCAATTATGTCTTGGGATATCCAAGAAATTTCTCAATTATGTTAAGCTTCTTCTCTGTGTTTTAGTAGGTTTGTTTTTCTTTTGATTATGTTGCTTGTGGTGGTGTTTGATGAATTACGGATAGCCTAAGTGATTGAAGATTTATTTTGTCCCTGTACCATGAATTTGTTTCCTCACCATAGTGGCAACAATAACAACATACCCAGTGTTGGGTATGGGGAGGGTAAGATGTACGCAGACCTTATCCCTACCTTTGTGGGTAGAGAGGCTGTTTCCGATAGACCCTCGGCTCGAAAGAAAAGACAAGGATGTGAAGCATGGTATCAAAAAAATATGACAACAATTAGCAAGATAAAAAAGCAGATGAGGCAACATATAGTAATACACATCGAAGAAGAGAAACTACGTGATTACTAAATACTACTAATAAGGAGAACACTCGGCTACCAACTAATCTTCTAGCCTAATCATCGACCTCCACACCTTCCTATCTAGGGTCATGATCTCAGTAAGCTGAAGTTGTGCCATGTCTTCCCCCAGTTCTTTTTCGGCCTACCTCTACCTCTCCTAACTCATGTTATAGCCAGCCTCTCACACCTCCTTACTGGCGCATCCACACACCTCCTCTTCACATGCCCGACCATCTCAGTATCGCTTCCCTCATCTTGTCCGCCACGTGGGCCACTTCCACTTTGCTTTGTATAATGTTGTTCCTAATCATATCCCTCCTAGTATGCCCACACATCCATTAGTGGCAGAGCCAGAAATTCAATTAAGGTGATTCAAAAAACAAAATTATGCCTATGATTCAACAACTTACATATATATACCAAAAAATCATTTTTGTCATATTTATATAGTATAATTTTTCAACTAAGTGGGTTCAATTGAAGCCCCCTTGCACCCCTATGACTCCGTCCCTGGTCGCCATAATTCTAGATAGTCCTTGATTTGAAGTTTATCTTGACAATCAAGAGAATAAATCAATATCACTCAAGTGTAATGCATATACTTGGAGTTTCTTTGTGTTGGAATCATAATGACTGAAAGAAGAAATCATGTTCAACTAACAGTCAATGCTGTGGGAGAGAAAATCTTTTATGTTTCTCGATAAAGTAGAAAAGAACTGATCTATCACTGAAGCTAATTAATTGATAATGAGGTTCTTCATTTAGAAATTGTTTGCTCGCCCTGCTATTACTACTTCTTTTCATGGCTAGATCATACCAGATAACGATGATAGGATAGAAGTCTGATATATCTATTTTGTGGCTTGAAGTCATTATCCAGAATAAATATAAGTAATATGTACGGAGAAAGTATCTAGTTAGTGTATTGCCGCAGTTTGATCAGACTATTGGTGACAAAAAACTTCTTACAGATCTTGGAAAGTTTCATACTACCATTGACATACACCTCTTTCAAATTCAGTCACTTTGGCGCAATGGTTTCGAGCAGTTACTTTAAATAAGGTGTTTTGGAAAAAAATTCAGTGTTCTCTAAGCTCCAGTGCAAAGTTTTCATTATGAGCTTTTTCTCGATTAGTTTTACTGGCATCGAATGACTTTTGATGCGTAACATTTCTTTTTATACCTTTTCTTGATAGTAAAATAACTATTTCCTTGCAGCAAGGACATTGAACGAGAAGCATTCCAATTGCGAAGACAAATGGGAAGAGATTCATCATGTAATCATTTATTTAATCAAGATCATAGGGTGGTTAGAACAATCATTGGATCTTGTTCTTTGTCAAATCGTTACTACAGTAGCCATGGACATTTAAAAGACATCAAAGACAAGGTATCTATTTTTTGTCAGTGTTTGTGGATCTTGCTGATATTTCATGTAGTATGCTTTCCTTTTTCGATCTTTAATATTGGTGATCTAAGTTGTGTAAGGGTTAAGACATATGTTGACTTCCTGGAGGCATCAGCTCTAAGTTCCTTGAATTTTCTCTTTATAATTTTGCACTTAATTGATTGTGCAGTCCTTAGGATCTGTCCCTGAAGTTGTCAAGATAGTAGAAGTTGGCCCAAGAGATGGACTGCAAAATGAGAAGACGATAATACCTACAGAAGTGAAGGTGGAGCTTATTAAATTACTTGTTTCTAGTGGTCTGCCAGTTGTTGAGGCTACTAGTTTTGTGTCTCCAAAGTGGGTACCACAGGTATATAAATTTTTCTTGTCCTAGGGGATTTTATCCTTATGTATTTTTCATTTGTCATCCTTATACTTGTCCTGTAAAATGTGCTTTTTATTGCTTATTTTTTCTTTTCCAACTGTGAAATGAGAAGAATATTGCTTTCAGTTCTTCTTTTGATGGTTAGTTTTCATCTTAAAGCACGAGTATGGGTTTTCTTATATGGTCATTAGTTACTCACTAGTTAGGACTTTTGCTAACTACTAAGGCCCTTAAAAGTTGTTACTTTTGTATTCTGTATTGCAAGATAAATATGACTGTGAAAAACATTGTTTAGTGCCCCTTGATGCTTTTGTTTCTTATTTTGGATTTTTGAGGAGAAAACGTCTGGTTTCCTCAAAGATCTGGTTCCCTCAGGTAGAGATATTCGGAATCCAGTTTCTAGGTTCAAGTTCTTGATTTTGAGGAGTAAACGTCTGTAACTTTTTGCTTTACAATGACGATGTTACAAAACGGCAAATGCTCATATTAGTAGTGTATGTCTGGTAGCCCTGTATTGATTCATGCCATGAGATGGTTTTGAACAAGATGAAGAGTTACGCTGATAATTTTTTTTTAACACAGGTGATTAACCATGTTTACTACTATGTGTTTTATTCAAGTTCATACTTCTATGTCATGAAAAGGATGTTCATTCTCTTGACATCTGCAAGTCATGTCAATTTTGTTAAAGAATAGCGCCCAAAGAGTGCAATGATAAGTAGTACGACCCAACAATATGCTTCTTATTGTACTAAACTACATTTGAATTAAGGAAATTAAACGTGGTTGGCATGGTGTCTACTTCTTGTACATTTTTTTTTAACACCAATAAGTTAAGAGAGTTAAACATCTGTGCTTTACGTTACAATATTTCTTTTTTGCCTTAGAAGTATCTTTGATTTCTCTCCTTCCACATAGTCTACCATGTAGCCGTTGGTGTAATGTTCCACAATTTGTCGCCTTTTTGTAGTCCTCTTCTATTCTAACAAAGTAGTAGGTATTATGAGATTATGGCATGCACCGTTTAATTAAAAACAAATTCAAAAGCATGTACCGAATCTGATTTGTGGTTCTCTTGTGTATGAATAAGCGCTTCACGTCTTCATAATCTTCTTCATCGTTACAAGGCTATAATCTTCGACTCTCCATGCAAGCTATAAGAATTTTAACCTTTTGTGTTAGTTTATTGAGATTTGTGGTAACACTTCTTGGTGACTTAATTATGTGACAGGCTTGTTAATGATTCTTTTAATTATGTGCATGAATGCTCTGCTTATCCTGTGATGAACTATATTAGTGCAGCATATCTCTCAAGTACTATCTATTGAATCAATAGGAATTAAACTACCACATGCCATATTTATTATTTAGAGTGTTGGTGATATTGTTTCTCTGAAATATTTACCAAACCAAATTGCAGCTAGCTGATGGAAAGGGTGTAATTGAAGCAGTTAGGAACCTTACGGGGGTGCGCTTACCTGTTTTGACACCAAATCTTAAAGTAAGCTGATAGAAATGCAAAGAGTGAGACTCTCCTTTATATGTCTTGTTAAATATGTTTACATTTTCATGCTCACACTGGAACCTGGATAATGGGGATCACTCATAATTTACGTTGCTTCTATTCCAGGGTTTTGAAGCAGCTGTTGCAGCTGGAGCCAAGGAAGTGGCAATCTTTGCTGCAGCATCTGAGTCCTTTTCTCGGTCTAACATAAATTGTAGCATTGAAGACAGTCTTGCTCGTTATCATGATGTTGCTCGTGCAGCCAAAAGCCTTTCCATCCCCGTTCGTGGGTATGAGTACTAGCATATCTACATTTATTCCAATTTTATCGGATTAACAATGTAAGGTCTTTAAGGAAAGCTAAATTTAAACCATGTGCAGTAGAGAGACTCGAGGCTTTTTTGACTTCGTTAGTCTCTTTCAGAATCTTGCTGAATCCATATAGCGTAATAATTGTTCACAATTCTTTCAGTAGAAACAGAATGGTTGCTATTCAACATCATATACTGGCTTAAAAATTTTCATACATTGGAGCAAGGTGGTTAATTTTTGCTATAACTTTCATTTGAATTTGCATAAGAATCTCCTCATTTATAACCTTTAATCATAAACTTTTGAGTATTCGATCACTTCCAACTTTCCCTTTTGCCATGATACAACTTCCAAAGATGAGGTTTACAATTGTTCTGGATCTGAAGGCAATCTTTAGTGTTCTCCGGTTGAGTGCTGCCTGTTGATCGAGTTATATTGCGAGGAATCAATGTGGAGCTGGAGATTTGGTAAAAGATATAAATATTGAACTTCATGAATGGTTGTGTATTATATTCCGTCTAAGGATAACTTTCTCTTGGATGAACTACAAAATGTTTCCATTAACATCTATGACAATTTGCCTGTGGAAACCGTACCAGCTTATTGACTATAACCCTTGATACAACATATTCAGATTATATATGTCTAGGGTGTTCAGAGAGGAATCCAGGTGAACTGGCTTTCAATGGGTAGGGGCTGCATATTAGCTCACCAGCTGCTCTACTAATCTCTTTGATAGTATTTGAGCTTTTCATGCTTCTGTCATTCCTGCTACAGTTGATTGTTACAGGAGTACATTCCTGTTACATGTTTGTATTTAATGATGCAAGTCAAAGTCAAATCCCTTGTAGAGTATTAAAATTTTCTGAATGAAGGTTCCTTCGCAGACTTTTGTTAAAATTGGAAGGACAAAGGATTGAGCAAAGGCTTCTTTTTTGATAATGATGATTCAGCGATTACCATTTGTGACAAAATCTGTAATTTTTTGCTTTTCCTGATTATTTAAGCGCTACCTATGTCTATGAGCTCAAATTATTCCTTCCTTTGTGGCTAGACTTCAACATGAAAAAGGTGTTGGTTTTTGGTATTAGATATATCTTCAAATCAAGGTAGCTCTGTCATTTCAAGTTCCAAACAAGCACTAGGAGTAAATCTGTTAAAGAGTAACTGGTAGTTATGTCTAGGAATATATTCTTTTGTCGTTCAAACGTTTATCTGGAGAAGTAAGGCTGCCTCTCTTGAACTGAAAAAGTCATTATTTTCTATCAGGTATATATCATGTGTTGTTGGCTGTCCCGTAGAAGGAGCAGTGTCTCCATCAAAAGTTGCATATGTGGCTAAAGAACTTGTAGATATGGGCTGCTTTGAAATTTCTCTTGGTGATACAATTGGAGTTGGTACTCCAGGTAATTCTAAATCTTCTCTGCTTTCACCCTTTCGCATGTTGTACTTTTGGTCTGCCAGAAGAATCTGTATCTTGTTCCTTTGGTAAAATTCCAGTGTGTCCAAGCAAATTACATTAATTGTCGGTAATTCTTGATTCTTAACTGAAGGAGAATTTTATCTGCAGTTCACTCCTTTGTGAGACAAGATAATGCTGGAATACTTTCAGCTACAGGCTACTGAGCCAACATAGACAGCTTAGCAATATATTTGTTTTATTTGGAGAAGTTCATTGTTGCTATGCTTTTAGTTAATTGGTACTCTTAACACATTTATTAGAATATCTTGGTTTGTAGAATTGCTGGATTTTAGACTCAATTTTCCAATGCAGACAGTGGTGACTGCTTACCTTATGCTGAATGCGTTAAGTTAGGTTTCAATGTGGTTTTCTTCTGGATTTAAAAGATAAAAAAGAAATATAAAAGATTCTATGTATAGCGTCAAGTAGGTTCTTTTTGCGATGTTTCTTAAGGAAAATAATTATCATCAAAAACAGAAAAAACTTACTGTGTATAATCCTTGAAATAATTCAGGTAGAAGGCTAGTAGGTTGTTCCACGTATCTCGTCGTACTAGTAGTCGCAGTTTTGATCTTCATTTTCTTGTCCTTTGATTCGTGCTACTATATGTTGGTCCTTGTACCACAATTATCGTATTTATCTATGGTAGCTACTGTTTCTTTTTCTCATACTGCTTTATCATGGCTTTTTCGCTTTCGTTAGTTTCATTTTCGTATTGCTTTGAACTGTTTCTGCTTATCTGACCTTTTCTCATCATGTTTTCTCTTGAGCCGAGGGTCTTCCGGAAACAACCTCTCTATCTTCCGAGATGGGGGTAAGGTCTGCGTACATTTTACCCTCCCCAGACCCCACACTGTGGGATTTCACTGGGTATGTTGCTGTTGTTGTTGTTGTAGTTGTCAAGTGCTAACCAGTGTTTTAAAAGGTAGGGGCGTAAGGCGAGACGTTTTACGTCTGCCTCAGCGAGGCGTTTTACGGCTGCCTCAGCGAGGCGTAAGCCCCGAGGCACGGGGCATAAGCCTCACGGGACTTTAATTTTTAGTATTTCAGAAAAGGATATAATTATAATAAATACTTTTAAATAGGTAAAATAGCGTAAAAATTTGAAGAAAACTATAAATATATGCTCCATCCCCAAAAAAACTAATCAGAGCAATCTATTATACGCTACTTACAAACACAAGTGACTGCTCGTTACTTTTTTGAGATAGTAGAAGACAAGATAAATAATTGAAAAAGAACATATATTAGGCATTCTAGCAATAAAAAAAGGTCGTGACTTTTAAATTTAATGTTTCGGTTCCTTTTTAAAATATTTGAGTAATTACTAGTTGACTTTTGAGAATTTGGGGATTATATTGAGGACTTATTTAACAAATTTTGTTTTAATTTGAAGAAGTTTTCTGGGCTTACGCCCCAGCACCCCCCAACAAAAAAAACTCGCCCCAAACGCCCAGACGTACGCCCCGAGTTGCTGGGCATACGCCTTTTGAGACTTTCGCCTCGAACCATCGCCCCGGGGCATTTTTGATACGCCCCGCCCCGAGGCTCGCCCCAAAAACGCCTTTTAAAACACTGGTGTTAACTGTTAAATGATTGTATGGTCATGAGAACCTTGATAAAAGGCGTGATAGGAAAGACAAGAATTTCCACCAGCTCTTTTTTCATTGTTATATTAGAAGATGTAGGATATAACCTCAATGACTTAACTGTACACATATTTGCCCTGCTGATGGACTTCCAGGTGCAATGTCTTCTGCACGACCCTAACTATATGGTTTTTAACTAGATAGCTTAATAAGGAGATGACGTGATTTGAAGCGGCACAGGGTGCTGTGCAGTCTACTAAGAATCCATCAAGTGGAAGTATTGACCATCTGTGAATCTGTTATTCAACTTCGTTGTCTATGCCGAAATTACTAAAAAAGTGCAATGAATGTTCATCAAATGGTTTTCCTTAAAGGAAGACATTCGCTATATGCCAATTGTTTTGCTTAAAAATGTCATTCCTTCACTAAACCATCTTTTATTTGTTACAACTTCCAATATTTTCTGTCTCCACTCTCCATTTGTTAGGTACTGTTATTCCAATGCTTGACGCTGTAACCCAAGTTGTCCCTCTAGAGAACCTTGCTGTTCATTTTCATGACACTTATGGACAAGCTCTTTCTAATATTCTTGTGTCATTGCAAGTAAGATCTCCTTTCTCTACTTGTAGTGAGAAGCTTTTCACATGTTGGCCCTTTTTATCACATTATGTGAAATTTGTTTGTTGTATAGTTGGTCCTGTATCCATCCAAATCTAAAAGGTGTAGCATGTCTTTTTTTGGTGCAAGTTGGCATGCGAAAAAAAAATGTAAAAATAGGAAAAATGAAAAATAGTGAAGGTATCTACTACCGAGTACATCAGGGAAAGGTCAGGTAAGCTAGCAATCCATTTTAACATGCAAGTACATCAATGCCAAGTAAATGGCGTCAAAGTAGGGCCATGAGGGCATTAAGTGTAACGCCACAAACAGCATGGACTGACCAGTACCTGAACGTGTGGTTCTCGTGTGACGGCCTCCTTCCCTAGGAAAGGCGAACACCCCTCAGTCTTCTATATTACCTCCAAAAACTTTAGTTTTATTTAAACATAAGCCTCAAGTCGTCAAAGCATTAATTTTAAGCATCTCAAATGTTAGTATAAACATGTGTTCATATGTCATTAGTCACTTTGGAAGTCTAAAACTCTAAATAATGTCACGAAAGCAAAGGAGTTCAAATAACACATTTCACATAGTTAAACACACTATAGTGTCATTTATTCCACAGCTAAGCAACACTAGCAGGTGCACGTCTCCACGTGCTTTTGCACAAATTACTAAAAATACCACTTATGCTATTTAAAAACACTTAGAGAACATGTCATTTATAGAATCACAATTAGATGATAGGTCCCCGCTTACCTCGGTCCGTAGCTAGCAAAATGGTGCTATGAACTCAAAAACATCCTTAATGCGATCAATCTACATATGAGCTTTGGGATTTTGGCTCAAGGCTAACCTAATCCCTATTATTGGCCTTGAGGTGAGCCATGGCTCAAACCTCACCTAGACCACCCAATGTAAGGCTATTTAGTCTATCAATAGTCCATCGAAGGCAGATAAGCAAGCCTAGCCTTAAAGTGCAAGAACCCCAAATGCTAGGTTTTGGAGAAATTTTGGGTGGAAATGAGAAATCCAGATAATTTTTATGATTCTAAGGAGTGCAAAACAACATTAGCTTGGACCTTAAAGCTTACCTTAATGTTGGAGATGATCTTGGGTTAAAACCCTGGTTGGAGTGGTGTGCAAGCTTGGGAAAATGAAGAAAATAAATTGAATCTCGATTTGGTCTTTGCATGGGTTGAAAAAATTGCAGGGATATGTGTGCAAGCATGCACCATGCACACAAGTCCTGTGTGCAGAAAAAGCCCTTTTGTTACCGTGTGCTATGCGCGCAAGGATGCGCCACATGCACACGATCTTCCTGCTGACACCCTATTGTAAAATGATTATTATTTTTGTAAGAATGTACCAAAAACATAAAACATTCCAGAGTCTTACAAAACAAAAACTTGATCTGGTTTGGGTCTTGTTATGTAGCTAGGTCATTCGGCAAATCACCTAATTGATGGAAGTGGCATAAACTTATTATGTATTCTCTGACACTTTGAACCTTAATGCATAAATAATGCTTTGTTTACCAAAGCGTTTATCTTGACAGATGGGGATCAGCATAGTGGATTCATCTATATCAGGCCTTGGAGGTTGCCCATATGCCAAAGGTGCCTCGGGTAATGTGGCTACAGAGGATGTCGTTTACATGCTCAATGGACTAGGAGTGAAGACAAATGTGGATCTGAGAAAGCTTCTATTGGCTGGAGATTTCATCTGCAAACATTTGGGTCGCCCTTCTGGTTCTAAGGTTGCCATTGCCTTGAGCAGAACAACAGCTACTACCTCAAAGCTTTAAGAGACATCTGATACCTTTGAATTTGTGCACTGCATCCCAGAGTCTGTGCCAATACAAACACAACCCTTGCTTCACATTGCTAGTTTCATCACTTAAAAGCGACGAAGTGATGGGTATGGCTGCTTCAAGACTGAATCTCGTAATTTATGTGAACTTTCACATGAAGCACTACAGAACTCGTCATAATCTATTGGCTATTCTTGCCTTGGGATAACTGAAGGGAGTTCACAGGAGCGCATGAAGAGTTACAAGTATGGGTTCCGATAGTTTTGGCTTGTATCTTGTACATATGTCAAAAAAATTCACTAAAGAAGTACCAATAATTGATTTCAAACGTAATAAATCAAATGAGTTGGTGGAATTTTGTATTTGAACCCATAAAGTTAAAATCCTGGATTCCCCTTTACAATTCATACAAGTATAGTTCAACATCTTAGTGAAATTGTGCTTTTGCAATCTCAAACAAATAATCTTCCTGCAACTAATTCCTGGCATGACCATGAGTATTTGTGCGAAGATGATTTCGATTGCTCGGAAATCACCTAAGAGGGAGTTTCTTCTTATTTTTTTTTTATTGCATAGGAGGTAGGGGGAGGGGATTACAAGTGAGGATTCGAACTCTCACTAATAAGGTGAAAGTTCAAGTAGTCAACTAATTGAGTTACTAGATCCCTACGGAGTCTGATATTGGAATTGTTCTTACATAGTTACTAGGATGAAACATGTACACCACCTGCTTTCGTCAAAGATAAAAAACTACAGGTATAGCAGAAATTTAATGGTATATCTCTCTACCAGGGTAAAAGAGTGTCCTTAAAATTGCAGCTGTTCTAGACCTAACAATGGTCACTTCAACTTGGGTAAAGGAGAGAATATTACATAGCTTAAAATATGTATATGACAATATTTGGGTGTGCACAGGTAGGCATCTTAACTTGTATAAAGTTGAACACGTAAACGCAAATGCTGAAATGAGGCATAAATTTTGGAGGTGTCTAGATGGTCATTTTGTAAGTTGGAGTGTTCAACTCACAATGAGGGAGATAAGTTGAGGTGTCTACTTGTGCATGTCAAAAGTTGGAGGGCATACTTGGTAGTTGAGGATATATTATGCCTTTTTTTAACATTGAAGGTGATATTAAATAAAAAACTTAACGAATGACAAATTTATTCAATTTGTAGTATATGAGCATACTAGCCCATTTTTTAAATACTTTACACCATTAATATGTAGAACTTAAATTCTATTTTTATCATCATTTTCTATTTATTTTTTTATCATATACTCCCTCATTCCATAATAAGTGGTGTTTTAGGCTTATGCACACCTCTTAAGAAATTGCTCACTCCTAGAAAATTATGAGTGTTTTTACTAACTTATCCCTAATTAATGCCTAGAAAAAAAAACTACCTAATGATTCTTAATTATAAATAAGGGTAACTTTAGAAGAATAAGATCAATTTCTTCTTGAAATCCTAAAACACCATTTATTTTGAAACAAAATGAAAAGCCTAAAATATCACTTATTATGGGATGGAGGGAGTATATTATACTAAAATAAATGTACAAGAACATTGATCCACCAAAAAAAAAAAGGACAAAAGAATAGATAGAGCTTGAATGGAAGGGGTGTGTGAAAGCAATGAATGTTATGGTCAATTGGAGAAGCGATTTTGAATGAGGTCAATAAATTCCCGTCCTTACCTAACTTACACCTCCATAATCTCAAAAGAGATCATCCCACAATTGAAATCTAATTAATCCATTTTCCTCGTACAATTTACTTCGTTATTTTAATTAAATCTTGATCTCCAGGAGCACACATATTAATATTCCTTTACCCCCCCCCCCCCCCCGGCGCCCCACAAAGTGGCCCAAACTTTTCCTAACTTGTGAGGTGAGTAAACTTAAGAATCTTGCATTTTCTTTTAATTATTCTCTTCCTCAATTAGCTAAAAGTACAAGGACTTTGGCAAAGCAAAATCATAGAAAGAGAAATTCGCTTACTAATTCGAATATATTAATTAACCATGTTCAATTCATAAATCTTATATATATATATATATATATATATATATATATATATATGACACATGTGATGCACCTAGTATTTTAATTTTAAGAAGTTAAAACTTCTCTTTCTTCTTAGCTCTTACTATTATTATAAAGCTCGTAAACACCAACACAAGTCCTTCATACTTTCGTGATTCTTATGGTTTTCTTGGAATATAAATTTTAATCTCAAAAAGGAAAAAGGACATGAGAATAAGGTATCACAAAAGAAACCACAAATGCCGAGATTTGTTAAAAAAAATAATTGAATTAACGAATAATCGAATACATGTAAAAGCTAGGAGGATAAGTGTATACTACACCATATTAGAGATGCAAATAAGAGCTCCTTTAAAATAGAGCAAGAATTCTTTGTGTAAATTTCCCAAGAAAGGGAAACTTACGTAACGTACCCTTGGCCATCAAGTTTATCAGACATGTTTTACATATGTTGTAAACTAAATGATCGAGTGATATTGAAATGTAATTTTCTAAAGAAATCACGTTTAATAATTGAACAATTATATTTTCCTCTAGACAAATTATATTTTCGGTCATAATAATAATAATAATTAATTAGACAATAATTAACAAAAGTTTTCAAATGCTAACATGCACCAAAATCTCTCCCTCTTTTCAACCTGAAAAACAAAAGCCCTCAGCCCACCCCCTATCCACCCACCTACCCCATGGTTTTTCTCTAACATGCACCATCACCTTGTCTCTTCCTTCATCACCATGGCTCCTCCTTCATCATCTTCTTCTTCCAAACCCCTCAAAAAACCCTCAAATCCAAATTCCCCAAATTGCCCCTCATCCCAACTGTGTAATCACTCCCCATCAGCTACCCTTGATCTTCTCATCTTCATTCTTGTACTTTTCTCAGGCACTTTCCTCATTATTTCTTGCTTCTCTTACATCTTTAATTCCCTTTCTCTCCTTTTCCCATACCCTCCTTCCCTTTTTTTCAACACCCTTTTAACCCATCTTCAAGAAAATGTTGACGTTTCAACCCAATACATTTTCTACACATTCTTTATCATTGTTTTCCTTTTTGTGGTGATTTTCTTTGAGATCTGTTGTGGGTTTGGGTTTAGATCAAGAAAATGTGGGAAACCTGGTTGTAAAGGGCTGAGAAGGGCTATGGAATTTGACTTGCAATTACAAGGTGAAGAGTGTTTCTTGAGATCTGGTGGGTGTGAGAGTAGTAATAAGAATAATAATAAAGCTGTGAAGGAGATTGATGAGTTGCCTTGGAAAGGTGGGACTGAGAATAATCCTGATTATGAATGTCTTAGAGCTGAGTTGAGGAAAATGGCACCACCAAATGGACGTGCTGTCTTGCTTTTTAGGTCTAGATGTGGGTGTCCGGTGGCGAAACTTGAAGGTTGGGGTGCTAAACGAGGGCGCCGGCACAAGAAGTGAGTTGTTTGTTTATCTTTTGTTCCTTTTTGGCTTGTGTATCCAAAGAGTCTTGCTTTATGTTGATTGTGTTTTGGTTTTAGTTCCATTGCTTGAGTTGAACGATATAACAATCTGAACGTTATATGTATTGATGATTAGTAGTTCACTCCTGGTGATAGAACAAGAAAACCTGTAATGGTTACTTAAAGGGAGTTGTTTGTCTTTTGTTGTTTTTGCATTTGGAATTAGACACGTGTGGCAACAATGAATGATGCCCTAATTCCAGCTTATTTGAATCGCCTATAAGGACCCTTTGATTCTATTTTTTTAATTGTTAAGTCCGTCAACGATTCCAAGATAGTAGGTAATTTGAGACAAGTTAAGTTCGTGTGATTTTAGATCTATCCTATCCCTTTTAACATCTTCAATTATCAATGTGTTGAACCTACAAAAAGGGCATATGAAGGTTTACCTAGGACATTGCTAAAACATTTCGAGTGATCGCCTCTTGTTGTTCCTCTATTGGTGCTACTTGCACCCTCTGTCGGATCTCTTCATATTTATTTGATAAGTACCACATAATGATGCACATTATAGTATTATGTACAACAAGAAGAACTTCATCCTTCCTTAAGATGCATAGAATGGACCAAATCTCTCCACTACTTTGTCGATACATATCCATCTTATACCCATAAATCATTTTGTGGATGTGTTGGACCTTAAGAGACCCAACACTTGTCCTTCATGTTGTTAGATATTTTCCTCTCGCATAACATTGTCGTAGTACTCCTCCATTTCTGCCATCCTATTTCAAGAGTTTTGTGTTATATCTTCATCGATGATTTGTTAAACAAAAAATCATCTTCTATCATGTCAATTCTTGAAGTAGTCTAAATATATCAATTGTTTGTATTCAAACACTATAATTTTTTATCCATACTTTTATCATTTGATTTTGATGCCTTCATTAGTTTTGTAAATTTACATAATACCATCTGTAAATAACATACATCATGAACTCTCATCACTTGGTGTAAATTCACGTTTATAGCAAGTCTATTAGATCCCTTGCCGTTGTTTTACACTTTGTGATTGCTCCCTCATACATATATTTCATGAGTATTACATGTTTGATATGAATTTTTTTCTCCGGAATGAGTGGTGGAGAAGCTTTGGGAGTAAATAGTTGTTATGGTTGAATATGTTGTCATCATATGACCGTTAACACTTTTTTTTTTTTTTTACTCAGTTTGAAGTTTGGAGATTGACATTTTAGGAATAAGCGGTAAAATGCGCTTACTAATTCGAATAGGAAAATTGGCAAAAAGTACAAGGAATTTGGCAAAGCAAAATCATAGAAAGAGAAATGCTTACTAATTCGAATAGGAAAATGTATTAACTCCAAAGTACTTAAGGACCCCAAACCGTACTTGATACATGAACCAAATAATATTAATTTACTATTATAACAATAATAATTAACCATGTTTAATTCATAAATCTTATATATATGACACATGTGATGCACCTAGTATCTTAATTTTAAGAAGTTGAAACTTCTCTTTCTTCGTAGTACTATTATAAAAGGATATGTCTCATACTTACTTTAAAGGGAAAAGGGTCAAGAATATTCCTCTACTTTGGGAAAAGGGCTAAAAATATCCTCCATTACAAATTTGGGTCAAAAATACCCTTCCCGTCATTAAAGTTTTCACCTGTCTTAACGGAAATCCCCAACATAACCCAATTTCATTTTAAACCTGCTCCATTTAAACCCGACCCAACTACATAAAAAACCTGCATGCGACCAACTTGTTCCCGAGTACTAAATATGGAGCCACTAGGCACATGAGCATGTAACCCATATGGGTTTTTTATGTAGTTGGGCCGGGTTTAAATCGGGTTATGTTGGAGATTTTCATTAAGACAGGGATATTTTGAAAACTTTAATGACGGGAGGGGTATATTTATCCATACTATTATCATTTGGTTTTGATGCCTTCATTAGTTTTGTAAATTTACATGATACCATCTGTAAATAACATACACCATGAACTCTGATTATGAATAACGCTTAAATAAAAGGTGCATATGAAAGTTTACCTAGGACATTGCTAAACCATCTCGAGCTATCTTCTCTTGTCTTGTCCTCTATTGCTGCTACTTGAACCCTCTGTCGGATCTCTTCATATATTTTTTTGACAAGTTCAAAATAATCATGCACATTGTATATATTATGTAAAATAAAAAGAACTTCATCCTTCCCTTAAATGCATAAAATGGACCAAATCTCTTTACCTCTAATTTTGTCGAGCATGTATGACTACATATCCATCTCAGTTCTTATGCCATATACTTTATCTGGTGGACGTGATGGATGGGGACCTTAAGAGACCCCCAACATTGTCTCTCGTATAACTTTGTTGCTATCACAATTGTTCTTACTGATAAAAAAAAAAAATTGTATTGAACTTGTCTTTCATGTTGTTAGATATCTTCCTAATAGCATTGTCGTAGTACTCCTCCATTTCCGCAGTCCTATTTCAAATGTTCTGCGTTACATCTTCATCTATGATTTATTAAAGAAAAATTATCTCCATCTATCATGTCAATTCCTGAAGGAGTCTAAATATCTTAATTGTCTGTATTCACATACTACAATCAATGCACCTTCACTCTTCTTAACGGGACTACATCTCTAAAGTATATGTTGTCTTTTATTTATTCTAAAACGCATATTCCTTAGAATTGTTATCCATATTTTCAACCTTGGTTGATGCCTTCGTTAGTTTTTGTACATTTACGTAATACCATCTGTAATTAACATACACCATGAACTCTCATTCTGTATATTATTGGTGAGTTCATCCTTAACTAGGGTAAACCTGTATCCCACTCAAAAATAAGTTCGTACTGTAAATTCACGTTTATAGCAAGGCTATTAGATCTCTTCCCGTTGTGTTACACTGGTGATTTCTCCCTTATGTTTCATGGTATTATATGTTTGATATGAATTCCTTTCTCCCGAATGAACGGAGTTTTGGGAAGAAACAGTTGTTATGGTTGAGTATGTTGTCATCTTATGACCGTTAACATGTAACTTTTACTTAGTTAGTAGTTTGGAGATTGACATTTTAGGAATAGGTGGTAAAATGTTTTATGTGCAAATGTATTATCCAAAATGTAGGGGAAATGAATGTAAGTTTTGTCGCAACTACAAAGTATAACTTGTACGATATTACAATATACCCAGTCGGCCAGTATAATCCCACAAGTGGGGTATGGGGAGGGTAGAGTGTACACAGACCTTACCCCTACCTCGGGAGGTAGAGAGGCTGTTTCCAATAGACCCTCGACTCACTTGTAAGATATTGCCTCCCTATTTAACAATAAAAAAAGATATTGACTTTCTGTATACAATCTAAGTGTAATGCTCGTCTGATGCTGCAACAAAATGTCTTCTAGCCTGCTAATTCATGGGAGAAGATTTTATGGGTTAGGAGTTAGGACTTGGGAGTGCCAAAATTGATAGCGTTGTAGGACAAAATTGCAGAAGCTCTTATGGATTCTGCCACTGCCTGAAATAACTATGTCCAGGGAGCGTATTCTGAGACTTTACCCATCCTTTAAACTGTTGCAGAGGAGGGGCCGACATCTCTGTTTCGATCCTCATCCATTCTTCCTGTTCTCAAATCGCGAGTATTCGTTATCTTGAGATTTGTGTGTTCGGTGAGAGTACCCAATCCTTAAAGTGAATGAACTAGAAAGAAGGAAGGAAATGAGACGACTTTTTCTGCCTTACGCCCTTGATCAACTAGTGGACATTCTAGACCTATGTTTTAGATCGACGGGGAACCTATAGCCTTCAAGCTGAATGTGGATTGGTATTTCAAAAGTGAACTCCGTCAAGAACCTTATGTTTCTTAATGTTGAACCGATTAGGAATTCTAGAGTATATCTAACATTATCACTCATCCGTAACTAGGGCAAAACATTTACAATTTCAATGTTGATCCCCGGTGTAAATCCACCATTATGGAAAACTCCTTTGTATCTCCTATTGTTGTTCTTACACTAGTGATGACTACTTTATACATAACCGTTATGACATCTATATATTTAATATGAATTCTTTTCTTCTCAATACCCACTGAAAAACCTTTCGTGGTACTCTATCATATGCTTTATTCAGGTCAAAGCGCACCACGTGTAGATCCATTTTCCTCTTGCAATAGATCTCCATCAATTTTCTTAGCAAAAATATAATTCCTGTAGTAGATCTGCCCAGAAGTTGAGATTTTGGCTTATGATTTCTCTCTTGGGGGTAGTATGATGGATTTCCTAGAGATTGTGAGTATAGAATCGTTGATTTTGCAATATGAACATTAGGTGATAGCCCGGATTCTTCCTTCTCAAGTGCTGGTAGCATAATACTGTCGTATACATCTTAAGAAATTTACAATGCTAAGGAATCGTTTGGTTACAAGGATATGAGATTTTAATCCCGTGATAAAATGTGGGATTATTGGTAGAATTTTTAATTCCAGGATTAACAATTGTAGGATTGTTTATACCACAATTGTGTAAGGATAAGAGATTATAATCCCTGGATAAAATGTGAAATTATTGGTAGAATTTTTAATGCCGGGATTAGCAATTTCAGGATTTATATACCACACTCTTTGTGGGATAACAATCCTAATCACGGTCCTTGTAAAAAACAATCCTGATCCTGGGATAAAATAGCACAATGACACATTTACTCTTCTCGGAAACTTTTCTCCGAAAGTCTTTTAAGAAAGTCAAGGTTAAAATTAGAAATTAAAGTTCATCCAAGTTTATCTAGTTAAAACCAACAGATGTTTTGTACTATGTTACGTATATCTCATTTTTTGTCCAATGAACCAAACCCCTACACATAAAAGTTTATCTACGCACCCATGGGTGTGGCCTATTGGTCAATGCAGTGGGTTGAGCACCATGAGGTCTCAGGTTCAAATCCCAGCAAAAACAATACACTAGGCAATTTCTTCCCATCTGTCCCAGACGTGGTGGACAGAGTTGGGACGTGGTGGACAGAGTTACCTGGTATTTGTTGCTTGTGGGAGGTGGCAGGTATCCCGTGGAATTAACGAGGGGCACGCAAGTTGGCCTGGACACCACGGTTATAAAAAGAAAAAGTATATCTACTGAATAATTCCGTCATTATTTAATCCCCGTATTATAATCCCCTCGTTATAATCTCAGTATAACTTGTTCGCAAACCAAACAACCCCTAGTGTTTGGCCAAGATCTAGGGCTTGTGATCAGAAAATGTTGCGAATGAAGTCATAATATCGGAGGCAGAGCATCCTCAATACCTGAATCAGTTGATTTGATGCTTTAGAAATATATGACAATGTGCCACATCACTTAAAGTGATCATATTTTATCAAGTTATGGGTTACACAGTGCATTAGTTGGATGACTTGGATTAACATCAAGAGGCAATTAGAAGGATTTGGTCAATGCAACATATCTGGGGTGAGAAAATGGGAGAGATGGAAGTCCTATAAAAATTGATTGTGGCTATCCTCTATCTTTCGTTTTTAAGTAGTTTCTCAGGCCCAGTGGAATACGTCTAACTACTTTTATGATTAGTATGTCTGACTACTTAGACGAGTGGATTGATCATTTTAACCATTTCCCCTAGTATAACTTTATATATCATTAAGATCTTCTTGCAAGCTGGCCCGGACACCACTATTGTCCCAAAAAGAATCATTCACATCTTCTTTAATTTGGCAAACTCTGGAGTTATTTTCAGTTCCTTGGAATTTCAGTCATTTGTTTTTTTGCTTGACTGCAGTTTACCAGTTCAAGTAAAGAGGCCCTATGCTAGATTGCTAGACATGCATATTATAGTAACGCCAGCTTTTCTGTTGCCACTAACCTGCCCTTTGCCCCAGAGAAGCTCTAAATAGATTCAGAAGACCTATAAGAGTTTACTTTAGTCTCAATCTGCAGTTTCAAGAAGTTTGTGTTTGATGTGATCATATTGACAATGATGATGACGTGGAGTCTTTGGAGTTTATGTTTGTAAAAAGAATTTGATCGTGCTGACTTATACTCCACACGTTTATGAAAAGAATTTGTATTTGATTGAATTGTATTGGCAAATTCGTTATGTGTTACATGCTATTTGGAACTTCCGAGAATCATTTTTTGGTGTATAATAGCAATGATCTGTCCATTTAGTCATCTTAAGATATTAGGTCAATTCTCTCCTATTTTTACCAAAAGGTATTGCTAGCTGATTACCTGTTTAAAATCCTGATGCTCAACTGTTTTCTTCTGGAATCACATCTTTGGATTGCCGCATGATTTCTGCATTCCTCAATCTATTGCATGTGTGATGAGAGAAATGTTTTAACTACTTATCCCATCAACATTTTATCGTGCATACTTTTGTTCTACTTGTTATCTTTCAGCCGCCTAACATATTTTCACATTTTCATAAGAACCGTTTATGTTTTGCCCTTTCCACGATGGCTGACCTTTAAATTTCTTGACTAAATGCAGGGCTTTGGCACTTAATGGTAAAGCGGAGCCTCGCTGAATGTTGATCATTGCATATTGGGATCTAGTTTGTTACCTTCTGAATTTCAGAAGCATGGGAGGTTGGTATTGTTGTTTAGAACCATTTATTAATCCCATTGACCGAGCTTCAGCTCCTTGGAACTTACTTTAGAACAATGCTCAATGTGTACAAACTATAGACAAAACTTATTTCTTTTCTCAAGAAGCACATACCATAAAACATGAATAAATTACATAATTAGCAGTCACATTAAGGAATTGCATATCTTTCCTTCCCTCATTACCTGCCGGGTTACTGCAGTGCTGGAATGGTGCTTCTTCCCGAATATTTTCCTCTCAAAATGTTTATTCTTATCATTTTCCATTTTGAACCTCTAGTTTGCTATATTATTTTTCAGTCAAATAACATTTTGGACTGCCTAAATAACTTCTCCAATTCAACACTTAGAGCCCGTTTGGATTGGCTTATAAGTTGCTTATAAGCTATTTTCAGCTTTTTTGAGTATTTGGCTGGCCAGCTTAAAGTCATTTTGTGCTTAAAATAAGCTCAAAAAATAATTGGGCCCATTTAACTTAGATTATCTAAAGCAGCTTATAAGCTGTTTCAGCTTATAAGCCAAAAGAAATAAGTTAGACTACCTCAACTTATTATTTTTAGCTTATAAGCGTAAGCTCATCCAAACAGGCTCTTAGTTCTATGGGTTTGAACCCTATTGCAGGCAAAAATATGGTTTTAAGTGGAGAACGGTAGAAAGATGGACACTCATTATCCATCGAATTTCAAACGTGCGCCGTTCACCTTTGAGGGTTGCTGGTTATAAATAAAGATAACAAAGCCAGTTATATGAAGTTATGAACAAATGCTGATTAAAGCTTTATCAATTTCGTTCTATTTAGACATCAACGTATGACGATGCTTTTTGGCTTTGGTTGCTAAAATGCTTATAGGTGGTTCCATAATATTAATGAGGGGCAATAAGAGAGTCACAAGATCTAAACTTATATCAGTTCGTCTACTGTACCTAAATGTTACTCCTACTGTATAGAGATTATCTAAATGGATTACAAAGTTAACACCTTATGATAAAGAATGGAATCTAGAAACTAGAGCAACTATTTTTCTATATTTAACCTAACAAAATTCCTTTTTTTTTTTTTTTTAACTTCCTTCAAAATAGGCATTTTTTGTCTGTGTAAAGGTCGTACATAATTGCTTCATTAGAATACAAAAAGATAATTTGTTTCTTGGTAGTTAATGACCAAAAGATATATTTAAGTTATTCAAAATAAAGCTAAGAAAGAATTATTAATCTAGTCCCCACGACTTTGGTTCCGCAGTAAAAAACTAAGGGGTCGTTTCGGACGTAGATAAAATTATCCATGATTATAATTCTGGGACTAATTTATCCCATCTCTTGAGAGTAATTTATCCCATTTAGGAGATGGCATAAAATAATACCAGGATTAATGGGATAAGATGGGATATTCCATCTTTAAGTTTGGGATGCACTCTATACTTTGTTTGGTACAAGATATAAATTTATCCTAGGATAAATTTATACCTTCTACTAAACATGATACAAAATTAATCCCACAGTTAGTATTGGGATATCCCAACTAATACCGTGTACCAAACGACCCCTAAGGATGCAACCTGTGAAGCCGGGGTGGAGCTAAGTGGCTAGATGGGGGTTATTGACCTTCTTCGGCAAAAATAAAAAATAAAAAATAAAAAAAAATTAATAAGTATTTTATATATATATATATTAGATATTTAATCTTTTTGACTTCTTCGTGTACCTTCTTATGTATTTACACCAACACCATGACCTAGCTGACCCAACTCCAACTGTACTTACATGTTTCAAACTAGGGGGGTATATGTTCGCTCCTTACCTTGGTTCCACTTATTAATACTATGCTTTAGTAACGTAAGTCATCACATGCAATTATTTCCCACTTCACACTACTGAAGGTGTCATAATTTTCACTAATTATTCGGTAGCTGGTTCGGAGGAAAGTTATACAAATATTAAATCCTATATAAGTAATATCATATTTGATAGCTGGTTCGGAGGTAAGTTATTCATGCATAAAATTAATACTACGATATCTGGTTTGCAATTTAGAAACTGCATAACAAATATTCCCTCCGTTTCAATTTGTTTGTTTTACTTTCCTTTTTAGTCTGTTTAAAACAAAATGCTTATTTCCTTTTTTAACAATTCTTTAATTTCAACTTTCCACATGAAATGTATAAAGCCACAAGATTAAAGGGCATTTTGAAACATTCATCATATCTTTATTTAAGACCACAAGATTCAAAAGTCTTTTTTACTTGCTTAAACTTTGTGCCAAGTTAAAATCAGGCAAACAAATAGAAACGAAAGGAGTACATGTATAAATTATGAGCAAATCAACGTATTATTTTATGCAGAATAGAAGGTGAAATAACTAATACTCCTTCCGTCTCAAAATATTTGTCGTCTTTACTAAAAATATTTATCTCAAAATATTTATCGTTTCAAGCTAAGTCTTCCAAATGGATGAAAAGAACTATTTATACTAATGCCTATTACACCAAAAGGCCCTAAAGTGGCTCTTTTGCAAAAATACCCACATGGGTCTTCAATTGCATCCAAAGCCTCATAACTTGCAATTATGACTTCCAATTGCCATTCTAACCCCATAACTTACAAGTATGACCTCCAATTGCAATATTACCCTATAGTTGCACTTTTAGCCATTTTGCAACTCTTCCAGTGCCAATTCCCAAACGTTGTAAATCCGCGAAGTCTTCTCTCCAATCTCCTCCAAGGCATCCTTTTTCATGAACAAGGCTTGCAACTCTTGAAGTTCTCTTGCTTGACTTCTAGTGAAAGACCTTGTGCTTGTTGGGTTCATATCATCCTCCCCTTCTTAGAGAAGATTCGTCCTCGAATCTAAGGGCATACCTACAACACAAGAGAAAAGATCACTCACATTGAAAACATTATGAACATTATACTTACTTGGCAAGTCAATCTTGTAGGCATCGTCATTGATCTTTTCAAGAACTTTGAATGGTCCATCTCCCCTTGGACTCAATTTCCCTTTTCGCATTTGCGGGAACCTTTCTTTTCAGAAGTGAACCCAAACCCAATCATCGAGTTGGAAGTCCACCTTTCTTCTCTCATGATTTTGTCTCTTGGCTACCTTGGTGTTGACCTTGTCAATGCTCTTCTTTACCTTGGCATGGATTTTCATCATTTCGGCCGCCCTTTGCTTTGCATCTAAACTCACAACAACATCACTAGCCAAAGGGGTTAAGGTTAAAGGAATCAAAGGATTAAAGCCATAAAATACTTCAAATGGAGTCATGCCAATAGAGGAATGGAGGGACCGATTGTAAGCAAACTCAAGCAAAGGTAAACGGTCCACCCAAGAAGTGGGCTTTCCTCTAATCATACATCTAAGTATACTCCCTAGAGTCCTATTCACTACTTCGGTTTGACTATCCGTTTGAGGGTGGAAAGAAGTAGAGAACATGAGCCTGGTGCCAAGTGTACCCCAAAGACTCTTCCAAAAGTGACTAAGAAACTTGGAATCCCTATCATTAACAATAGTGTGGGGAACTCCATGCAACTTAAGAACATGATTCACAAACAAGGATGCTACATGAGATGTATCATCACATTTATGGTGTGGTATAAAATGAGACATTTTTGAGAACCTATCTACCACAACAAAAATTTCATCATGACCCCTTTTGGTTCTTGGAAGACCCAACACAAAATCCATAAAAATGTCTATCCAAAGACCAATAGGAGTAGAAAGGGAAGTATACATACCTTGGGGCCGAGTCTTGGACTTGGCTTGCTTGCATTCCAAACATTGACCACATAGCTTTTCAACATCATGTCGCATCTTGGGCCAATAGAATTGCTCACCCAAAATATCAAGTGTCTTGGCCACTCCAAAATGGCCCATCATTCCACCACTATGTGCTTCCTTGACGAACAACTCTCTCTATGAGCTTAGTGGGACACAAACTCTACCATCCTTGAATAGGAAACCATCAACAAGTTGGAACCTATCAACCCTCCTCCCTTGGGTCAACTCCTCACAAATTGCCTTAAAGTCGGGATCTTGAGAATAGAATCCCTTAAGGCTTTCAAATCCCATCATTCTAGAAGTCATAGTGTTTAGCAAGACATACGTTCTAGATAATGCATCCACTACCACATTGTCCTTCTCCTTTTTGTAATGGATCACATAAGGGAAAGCTTCAATCAATTCTACCCATTTCGCATGTCTCTTGTTGAGCTTGGATTGGCTCTTCAAATGTTTCAAGGATTCGTGATCCGATCGTATCACAAACTCCTTATGCCACAAATAATGTTGCCAATGGGTCAAGACCCTCACAAGTGCATACAACTCCTTGTCATAAGTAGAGTAGTTCAATGACACCCCTTTTAGCTTTTCACTAAAGTAAGCCAATGGCCTGCCGTCTTACATCAATACTCCACCTATGCCAACCCCGGAAGAATCACACTTAACTTCAAAAGTTTTCTCAAAATTAGGTAATTGCAACAATGGCGACGAACTCAACATGGATTTATTTCAATTCTTGAAACGCCTTTTCTTGCTCATCTCCCCAAACAAAAAGAACATCTTTCTTGATCAATTCGGTCAAGGGAGAGGCAATTGTACTAAACCCCTTTACGAACCTTCTATAGAAACTTGCCAACCTATGGAAACTCCTCACATCGGTTGCATTTTTAGGAGTTGGCCAAGTTCTAATAGACTCCACTTTTTCTTCGTCAACCTCCACACCATTTGCACTCACCACAAAACTCAAGAACACCACTTTATCAACACACAAAAAAAAACATTTCTTGAGATTATCAAACAACTTCTCACGCAACAATACATCAAATACTTGTCTCAAATGGTCTACATGCTCCTCAATTGATTTGTTATACACAGGAATGTCATCAAAGTAGACAACTACAAACTTATTGATAAAGGGTTTCAAGACATGGTTCATCAATCGCATAAATGTGCTAGGTGCATTGGTTCATCCGAATGGCATGACAAGCCACTCATAGAGGCCAAAATTGGTTTTGAAGGCTATTTTCCACTCATCACCGGGATTCATTCGGATTTGGTGATAGCCACTTCTAAGATCAATCTTCGAAAACACACTTCAGCCACAAAGCTCATTCAACATGTCATCAAGCCTCGGAATGGGATGGCGATACTTTACCATGATTTTGTTGACGGCCCTACAATCAATGCACATAAACATGGTATCTAATAAGGTTTACGACCCACCTTTAGTGATATTTATTTTTTCATTTTGTATCTTTTCTATTTCATTTTTGAATCCTCCAAGTGTCATCTTTCTTTGGAACAAGAATCACCGGAACGGCACACGGGCTAAGACTCTCCTTCACTAGCCCTTTTTTAAAAAGCTCATCCACTTGCCTTTGCAATTCTTTTGTTTCTTCCGGATTGCTCCTATAAGCCAGTTTGTTGGGAATTTGGGAACCCGGTACAAAGTCAATTTGGTGCTCAATACCTCTCAAGGGAGGTAAGCCATCGGCCATTTCTTCCGGGAACAATGTTTCATATTCCTGCAAACGAGAAGATATACTACTAGGCAAAGTGCTAGTAGCTTGGTTAGCGTTTAAGAGAAGGTCCTTGTTGACAAGACACACCATGAAATGTCTCTTATCAACCCCTTTTAAGCAATTGCTTGGTTTGGCCAACAAACATTTCTTGAAACCATCTTGAGATGTTTCCTCTCCACTTATGACCAACGAAGTCTCCCTCTCACTCTTCTCCTTTTCTTCCCTTTAATACTTCTCCCGAAGCTCCCTCATCACTCTATAATCCTCACTCACTTGGTAAGGGGTTAGTGGGTTAAGAATGTACTTCTTCCCCTTGACCACAAATGAGTACTTGTTAGTTCTCCCACTATGTTGGGCATTAACATCAAATTGCCAAGGTCTTCCAAGCAATAGATGGCAAGCCTGCATGGGTACCACATCACACATAATCTCATCTTGGTACTTGCCAATGCTAAATTTGATAATGGCTTGCTTGTTGACCCTCATTTCACCACATTCATTAAACCATTGGAGTTTATAGGGATTAATGTGTTTGCGGGTGGGGAATTTCATACTTTCAACTAAAAAAATTGACTAACGGCATTCGTGCACCTCCCACCATCAATGATTAATGAGCACACTTTATCCACAATTTTGCACCGTGCATGAAACAAGTTCTCCCTTTGGTCACTCTCTTCCCTAGCTAGAGCCCCCATGGCTCTTCTAGCCATAATAGCATGATTCAAGGCTTCTTCATACCTTATCTCAACCTCTTCATCAGAATCACCCTCACACTCACTTCTTTCTCCCTCTTCTTTATGACCATCCCCGCCCTCATGTTCATCATCGGTTCGATAACCCATCCCTCACTATTGTGATAGTCCTCCGGTTGGGACACTCACTCGCAATGTGCCCTCTCTCTTGGCACCTAAAGCATTGGATGGTAGAAGGTCGGTTATAGTTGGTGTTAGAATTGTTACCTCCTTTAGCCTTGTCATCACCTTTGGTTTTGTAATCGAATTTGGCTTGAAGTGCTTGAGTGTTGCTCTTGGGCTTATCCCAAGTGGAAGTTTCCACTTTTCTTTGCCTTTGTTCCAAGTTAAAGACGATTTGATTTTGTCTTTGTAGGACCTCTCTTCTTTTAGTTCCGCCTCAACCTTGGATGCGTCATGGAATGCCTCTTCAAGACTATTATAGGTTTTAAGCCTCATCGGTTTAGAGATGTCTCAATTCAAGTTGGCTATAAACCTTATAATAGTGTACTCTTCATGCTCTTCTATCTTGGACTTCATCCGCAAATCCTCAAACTCATCAAAGTATGCTTCCACACTTTTCAACCCTTGCTTCATCATGTATAACCTTTTGAGTGCATCTTGGTGGTATGTGGGTGGAAGCCACCTTGTCTCCATGAGCTCAATCAAGTCGTTCCAAGTTGGGAGCCCATAGATGTGTTGTTGTGCCCTTTGTAACTTCTTGGATTCCCACCAAGTAGAAGCGTATCCCTCAAATTGAGTGAGGGCATACTTTGCCTTCAAGGCCTCAGACATATTGTTCGTGAGGAAAATGCGCTCACTTTGCAATTTCCATTCAAGGAACTCTTCCGGATTGCTACCCCCTTGGAACGTAGGAAGGTTCACCTTTATAGTGTTCAAATTTCACTCTTTATCTTGCCATCTCCCCCGGTCTTCATAACCTTGGGCCCTCCCTAAGTCTACATGACCTTGGAATCTAGGGTCATGGCCCGAAAACCTCTCAAAACCTCTTCTTCCTCCCCTCCCTCGGTTGTTCATTCCTCGACGCCTCCCTCCTTGCCGGTTATCATCCCAGAACCTACCTTGTGGATAGTCATCATACTACTCTTCATTCATCGGGTATTGGTAGTGGCGTTGGTATTGGTTTTAGTTAGGAAAGGGATCTTGTATTTGGACTTGAGGTGGAGCTTGGGGTGTTTATTGTAAGGTTACTTGAGGGATTGCCTCATTCGGGTTGTGTTGGTAAACTTGGGGATAGGTTTGTCAATTGGTGTTTTGGAATGTGGAGTTTTGGGATGGAAGGTTGGTTGTTTGGGGTGGTGGAGCTCTTTGGGTGGAAGTGGTTGTGGTGTTGGGATTACACAAGGCATGGACTTGTCCCGGGGTAATGGTTGGTGTAGTGTCTTGTGTTTTATCCCCATCATCTTCATTCCGAGAACGGGGAGTGCCCATTCTACTCGAACCCTCCATTTGAACTTTCTCAATACTCACCGTCCGTTCATCTATACCTTTCAACTTCCCATTCACACCATTCATCTCCCCTCTCATCTCTTCCATACCCGCTTGCATGCTCGAGATTTGATTCACGATCATAGCCAATGAACTTGCTATGGATGACATATCTACTACATCTTGCGTCCTATCACCTTGGTTAGACATGATGACCTGCAAAACTAGCAAACAAGATTAGCAATAAAAGCCTCACTTCACTCGTATTGAACTCTCAAACCTTACCACACTTCGTGCTCTTTCGAAGTTGTTGATGAATCGCTCGCCCAATCAAATTCACACGTTGCTTATAGTTTGTGGTAGAATGGATTTTTGTTTAGATGAATAACACATGACTCAAAGCAAAAAAGACGAGAGCCAATAAAGTTTCAACGAAATAAAACGAAGAAAAGCTTGAAAGAAATTAGCACGAAAGAAATGCGGACACAAGAACTAGTAAACACAAGTAGGAACAACTACTAAATGGCTACTAGTTGAGAGACACAAGAAATTGAAATGCTAAAATCGGAAAATAAATGAAATTTCGGGCCCGGGTAGGTGATAACTTGAAAATGGGGTCTTGAAGCCTCAATTGATCCAATGTATCAATTTGAAATAACGAAAAAATTTAAAATTCTATACTTTTTTTTCCCCTACCTAAGGAATGGGGATCACTTACAATCAAGGCTCAAGAAATTTTTGATAAGTGAATTGATTTGAGAATAAGATTTGAGACTTGGGAAATCAAAGAAATAAGATGAAAGTTAACTCGTACCCGGGAAATTATACGGCTAGGAATAAGGTCTTATACGGTCCGTATAAATTTTGACGGACTGTAGAAGTGGATCGTCAAAATTTTGAAAATTTTGTACTTTCTGCGGTGGAATTCTGACGCTCCACAAGAAATTATACGGTCCGTATGATTATATCGTCAACGCATCACAGTAAGCAAATTTTCTGGCCTGATTTTGACGCTGAGATTTGACGATCCGTAGAAATTTTTACGATCGTACAATTGTACCGTCAACGTGTCACAGTAAGCAACTTTGTTGGCTGGATTTTGACGTTGCAATTTGACGTCCCGTAGAATTTTATACAGTCCGCACAATGGACCGTATACCAGTTCCCCTGATAACGTCTCGTACTCGAATTTCTTGGATCTTGGGTTGAATTTTTGACCTTATTGACTTCCTTGGGCCCACAAAAACCTAGTAATTACCATTTTGGGCTGTTTAACACCTTTTGCACTTGGACTTGGAAAATTTTAAATCAAACCTTCCTTTTTGGCCTTCTTCCTCAAGATGAATATATGAATGTCCTCAAGAACATGAAGAACATTCAAAATTCCAAGTACCTTAATTCCAACTCGTTTTTCCTCCAACTTTCGGGTATAGGTTCCTCTTTGATAGGAGAACAAAGCCCAATACCTATTGAAGTCAATTTCAATCCAAATCAACAAGACCCACTTTGAGTTTTTTCAAGCTTTGTTGAACCTCTAATGGTGGAAACTTCAATCCTTACCCAAATGACATCAAATTTCGTTTTCAGATATTTTCCACCACAACGAACTCCAATCTACCTTAAAAAACACTCAAATCCAACCACAATTGTAATTTTCGATTTTTTTATTTTCAGATATTTGTTTTTGGGGGATTTTCAAATTTTGAGCCTAGGGTTAGAAATTGTAGGAACAATCTCTTAGCCTATGCTCTGATACCAAATGATAAGATTCAACCTAACAAAACTCTAAGAACTAAACAAAAATAAAGGAAAACAAAAGATAGATGAAGAATTGGGGATTAAGGAGAATAGAAGATAGATACTTGACCCAATTAGTAATGAATCCTATAGGCAAATCTAAGTATATGAAACTTAGACCCTCCTATTGTGAATTCAACCAAAAGAACCAAAGCAATTTGAATCAATTAGAAGACTCAATTGGAAACCACAAATGAGCAATTTAGATGAATTCAATGGATAAGCAAATTCACTTTGCAACAATGAAATCACACTTTTTTGTTGGTCAAATGAAAATATTTTATTCAACCAGTAGCAAATATTTACAACTAGCTTTGGACTTAGCTAGGATTCTCCACACTAACCAATAAGAACAATATCAAATACTCTATAGTGACCAACATGTTATATGTTCAGGTGTGGTCTTACACTCTTGGAAATCTATTTAATCTATGCAAACAAGGTGCCCATCTAACATGTTTTTGCCCCACAATATACAGTTGCAGTGCAATATCTCTGATGAGAGACTCGGATGTCTTCTTTTGCTTGTTAAACCTGCGATTGTTTCTCTCCATCCAAACCTGATAAACCGTTGCTGCAAATAGAAAACCAAGTATAGTATTCCATGGTCTTTTGCTCCTTACCTTCTTGCCCAACCATTCTACTTCACTGTGCCACTGGCCAATGTGTCTGTTCAGTCCCACCCACTGTAAAATAGCTGCCTATATATGTTGAGAATATCAACAATTAAAGAATAGGTGTTCATGAGATTCAATCACTGCATTTTCACATAAAACACAGTCTGTTTGCACTTGTATGCCCCATTTGCTCAATCTATCAACTGTTGAGAGTCTTTGGTGCAATGCTAACCATATAATAAATTGGCGTCTAGGTATAGGGCCTTGAACTAGCACCAAGGATTTCCAGTTCACCTTTGGGTATTGAGGAAGCATCATCCCATAAGCAGTCTTAATACTGTACTTCCCCTCTTTTATGTGCATTTGTAGTGCAGGTATAACAGAGGTTGCACCTGTAGAGAACCATTCTCTAGCAGCAATTATCTTCCTGACTATCCAACTGGATTGTTTTGGAATAACCATATCCTCCAATCTTCTACCCTTAATGTAGTAACTATGTATCCAAAGAACCCAAAGCTTATCTTTCTTCATAGCTACTGCCCAAAGTAACTTACTAATAGCAGATTTGTTCCAGGTGTAGAAGTCAAGTATGTTTAACCCTCCAGCTGATTTGGGCTTACACAATGTTTCCCAAGAAACTAAAGCTTTCCTAGAGTTTTCTTTAGAACCAGACCATGGATAATTTCTACATATGCTAGTGACCAGTGTATGAATCTTCTTAGGTAGGAGGAACACTTGTGCCCAATATGTTTGCATTTCAAAGAGGACACTCTTTATGAGCTGCAATCTGCCCCCATATGAAATAAATCTGGATGTCCAACACTTGACTCTAACAACAATCTTTTCCACTAATGGCATACATTGACTAATAGTCAATTTTCGAGAAGATAATGGTACACCCAAGTATTTGAAAGGTAGCACCCCCACAGTGAAGCGAAACTCAGCTATCAAATCAGAAATAAAGTCAGGTGTAACTCTAGCAATATACAGGCAACTTTTCTCCATATTTGCTTTGAGGCCTGAGACCTCTGAAAAATGCTCAAAGCAGTGTAACATCATTTGTATAGAATGTTTATCAGCTCTACAGCATAACAATAAATCATCAGCAAAGCATATATGTATTAGGTCTAGGTTTTCACATCTGGGATGGAAGTTGAAGTCAGGCTGCATCTTCAACCTCTTAAGTGACCTATTCAAGTATTCCATAGCCAAGACAAACAGGTAAGGGGACATAGGATCCCCTTGCCTCAGCCCCTTCTTGGCTTGAAAACTAGGTGTAAGTCCTCTATTCAGTAGCAGTGAGTAATTGACAGTGCTCACACAGCCCATTATCAGTTCATCCAACTTATATGGAATACCAAACTCCAACAGAACCATTTTTTAGAAAGGCCACTCAAAAGATTCATATGCTTTTCTGATATCCACCTTAATTATGCACCTAGGAGACACTCCCTTTTTATTATAGCCCTTGATCAGTTCATGAGCTACAATGACATTATCTAATATATTTCTCCCTTCAATAAATGCAGACTGTGAAGGACCCACAATGAAGTCCACTACTGTCTTTAGCTTGGCAGTTAGAATCTTGGCAATTAATTTGTAGAGTGTGGTGCAACATGCAATTGGCCTAAAATCTTTGACATAGGCAGGGACAATGAAATCACACTTAGTGTAGGTAACCAAACAATCTATCTATTAACTAAATTCTCTCAATATTTGAGTTCGCACAATATTCAAGCTAAGGCTTCCAAATAGATAAAAAGAACTATTTATACTAATGCCTATTACACCAAAAGGCCCTAAAGTGGCTCTTTTGCAAAAATACCCACATGGGTCTTCAATTGCATCCAAAGCCTCATAACTTGCAATTATGACTTCCAATTGCCATTCTAACCCGATAACTTGCTATGAGCTCCAATTGCAATCTTACCCTATAGTTGCACTTTTAGCCATTTTGCGCTTCTAGCCACTTTGCAACTCTTCTAGTGCCAACTCCCAAACGTTGTAAATCCGCGAAGTCTTCTCTCCAATCTCTTCCAAGGCATCCTTTTTCATGAACAAGGCTTGCAACTCTTGAAGTTCTCTTGCTTGACATCTAGTGAAAGACCTTGCGCTTGTTGGGTTCATATCAACAAGTAAAATAACAACTTCAATAAGGGAATTACACCAATCAAAATAAGAAAAATAATAGAAAAACTCTTCAATAGGTAAATACACCCCATAAGTAAATGTAGAATTAGATAAACTACAAGTTCTCAAAAATAAATTATAAATTTCATGTTTTTTCTAAGCAGTGCTTACAAAATTTTCATCACAATTTAAGTAATAAAGTGATTTAAATTGAATTTAATAATTATAGAAGAGCATAAATTTTTATAATACACTCCCTTCATCCATTTTTATTTATCCATTATACTAAAAATATATGTCCACTTTTACTTGTAAGTTCTAAAGTTTGAAAAATCAAGACATAATTTACCATTTTATACCTATTTTACCCTTATTATTAAGTACTCTAATTCATTTCTCATTTTATTTATTGCTTATTAAGAGTGTCCCAAGTCAAATATAGACAAGTAAACATGGACGGAGGGAGTAATAAACAAAAGATATTATTAAAAAAATTGAATTTTGATCTCAATCCAAAATTTCCATTGAGACCCAAGTTTTTCGATTTAAATACTCACATATTTGAGATTAAGAGAAATGCTTAATTTAAGAAATTTTGAAGTTTCTATTTGTGTGTTCTGGCTAGAGATCACAGATAAAATAATAGAAAAGAGGACAGGACAATATAAATAATAATAAGATAAATAGAAAATTGGAAGGGCCGAAAAGGAAATTACTGGTAGTCTAGTACAAGGGAAGTAAAAAGCGCAAAGAAAAACGTGAGTAAAAAAATGTTCAAAATAGATTCAAACTTGTGTCTACCAGCCGTTGCACCTTTGTCCAATTTACGACTGGGAGTGGCATGATCAAATATTTAACCTAATTTAAGCAAATTACAATATAAGTATATAAAAAATTTATTAATCGAGGGGGTGGCATGCCACCCCCACCCCAAAGGGTTGATTCGCTCCTGCCTGTAATAGCCACCACAATCGCAATATAGACATCATATGGCAGAAATCCATAATAAGTAGTCGGGGCATTTAATTATAGGTGATGTTTTAGTTTTAAAATTGAAGGGAGATGATTCAAGTATTAATTATTGAGTAGAGGTGACTAAATTTGATTAGTGATTAAGGGGCTTTGAGCTTGCCCAATAGTTTCATTTTTGACACTTTGACCCTCTGTTTTATTTTTAATACTTTGCCCTCAAGTTTTATTTTTAACACTTTGACCCTAAACTTTATTTTTAACACTTTGCCCCAAAGTTTTATTTTTAACACTTTGACCCAATCACTATAAACCCTAAAATACAAAAATCGGGAAAAAACATCCTCTTCAGCGTTGTTTCCTCCATTTTTGTTCTTCCCATCTGTTCTTCGTGCTGCTTTCTTGTTCTTCTTCTTCTTCTTCTTCTTCTTCCGCCATTGATCAAGAAAAAAAAATCATCCGATTTTACAATTTTTTGATTGAATGTCATTGGTGTAGCACTGACATTACTTCATAAGTGTTTTCGGGTCCATTGGTAAGTTAAACAATACTGTTTCTTTCAATTGTTCATCTGGGTATAGTTGCCTTATTTGCTGATTTTCCCAGATTCGTAGTTACAGCAGTATAGTTGTTGCAATAAGTTCTAAAGCTGCTGTGTAAGAGCTTCTGAACTTTTTGCATCAGCTGTTGTAGTCCTAGTGTTTCTGCAAGAGTTGTTGATAAATTATGAAGTTGTTGCAACAGATTTACTAATCTGTTGCAACAATTACAAAAAACGTGAATAAATAATTTACAACAGCTGTTGTACTTTATGCAATAACTGTGAAATCTGTTGGAGAGCTCCTACTCTTTCTAACAACTGAGTTACTTGTTGCAACAAGTATGATACTTACTGCATCAATTACAGCAACTATTGGACATATTTTACAGTTATTGGATGAAACAGAGACTGAAGCTGTCTCCAACAAATAAGTGAGTTGTTGCAACTAGTAACCTACTTGTTGCAACAAGTATGTTATTTGTTTCAATAAGTCACTTAGTTGTTGCATTTTGTTATGAAACAGACAAAAACTGAAGCTGTCTCCAACACGTAATCAAGTAGTTAGAACAGGTTACATACTTATTGCAACAAGTACGTTAGTTGTTCTAACAATTCATATAATTGTTCCATTTTGTTATGAAACAGAGACAAAAACTGAAGCTGTCTCCAACAAATAAGTGAGTTGTTGCAACTAGTAACCTACTTGTTGCAACAAGTCAGTTATTTGTTCCAACAAGTCACTTACTTGTTGCATTTTGTTATCAAACCGACAAACTGAAGCTGTCTCCAACAAGTTACCAAGTAGTTGGAACAAGTTTCATACTTGTTGCAACAAGTACGTTAGTTGTTCCAACAAGTCATATAGTTGTTCCATTTTGATATGAGACAGAGACAAAAACTGAAGTTGTCTCCAACAAATAAGCGAGTTGTTGCAACTAGTAACCTACTTGTTGCAACAAGTCAGTTATTTGTTCCAAGAAGTCATTTAAAGTTGTGATTAAGTTAACTAATTTGGGTCCAAAATTACAGGAAAAAACCAATCAATTATGAACTTAATCATAAATTTAAGTGGCCTTTGGGCTTGGGGTGGTCAAAGTTGTCACCTAGAGTAATTTCAACACTTGACATTCAAGTATTGTAATTACTAGTTGTGACAGATTTGAACATCCAAGCTCAAAGGCCGCTCAAAATTATGATTAAGTTAACTACTTTGGGTCCAAAATTTCAGAAAAAACCACTAAATAATTAACTTAATCATAAATTTAAGTGGCCTTTGACTTGCGCTGGTCATGACTGGTTTTCTTAAAACAAAATATCTTCAGGCACCATTAATGGGGGACTCAATAATAATAGGTGTTGATTGTCATGGTGAATGGATCGAGGTGAACAGTCGATATATTTGTCGATGGAAGGGTATTCACATGTTAGAGACGATAGCGATGACTGTCCCAAGAGATGTTGAGTTTGATGATTTTGTGAACTTAATCATTAACTATTGTGAATTAACTTGTGAACCGAAAGACCTTGTCATCACTTACATGCATAGCTCTTTTAAAAACCAAAGGGTCTTTCCTTTTAAGAGAACCGATCAAATTCGTTTGCGTACTTATTTGAAAGATATAGCTAGGCCTATTTTAAGGGTATACGTGGTTGGAAGCCCGGTCGGGAACCATAATTTAGCTCAAGACCAACAAGATATATTAAATGATAAATTGGAAGGGGTGGATATGGATATTCCAGATAATAGAAGTGCGAAGCCCTATGTAAGTGGGGGTGAGCCGATCCCTATACCCGAATTTGCGAGTAATACACCGTGTGCTGCACAATCGTCACAGTCCAGCCATGTTCAATATGATGAAACAGGTTTTTATAAAGGAATGTCATTCAATTCGCGAAGTGTGTATTGCTTTAGATGTGAACATCTGAAGTGCAAGTGGTGGCTAAGGGATGTGAAGCTTTTAAGTTCTAGCAAACACGAAAGAAGGTGGACAAAGAGGGCTATGCAGAAAAACAAATGCTCCTTATGCAAAACAGTTGGCCACAAAAAAACAACATGTCCAAGCCGAAATGCTCCATAGTTGTAGATTGCATTGTGTTGTAATAATAGTTATCTGTTGGATCTTTATGACATTTTAATTTTATTCTTTCTTAATATGGTAATTTATATTCTTGGTGATTATGAACTTGGTTTATATGATATGTTGTTCGTGTTCAAATCACTGTATATTGTTGTACAGTTTCCAACAAGTAATGAATTTGTTGCAACAGCTCTGTAACTTGTTGGGTTTTATCGAACAAGTAACAGGACTTGTTGCAGCAACTAGTAAGTCGTTGAACATATTACAAAAAATCGGAGTTTTTAAGCAGATGCAACTAAGTTATATGTTGGGTTTTTTTCTAACAAGTGGAGTGACTCAAGTTTTAATTATTGAGTAGAGGGAATCAGCCACATTTAGTGATAAACAATTGGAATCAACCATATTTAGTGATAAACAATGGAAATCAAACAAGTGGAGTGACTTGTTACAGAAAATGGGTAACTTGTTGGGTTTTATCGAACAAGTAATAGGACTTGTTGCGGCAACTAGTAAGTCGTTGAACATATTACAAAAAATCGGAGTTTTTAAGCAGATGCAACTAAGTTATATGTTGGGTTTTTTCTAACAAGTGGAGTGACTCAAGTTTTAATTATTGAGTAGAGGGAATCAACTACATTTAGTGATAAAAAATTGGAATTAACCATATTTAGTTATAAACAATGGAAATCAAACAAGTGGAGTGACTTGTTATAGAAAATGGGTAACTTATTGTGATTTATCCAACAAGAGTAAGGACTTGTTCAACAGCTTACTCAGTTTGCTGCAACAGATACTAAACTTGTTGCAACAAATACTACAGCTGTTGCAACAGATATTACTTGGTTCACTCATATTTAGTGATCAATAAAGGGAATCAACCATATTTAGTGATAAACAATGGATATCAGCCACATTTAGTGATAAACAATGAAAATCAAACAAGTGGAGTGACATGTTACAGAAAATGGGTAACTTGTTGTGTTTTATCCAACAAGAGTACAGACTTGTTCAACAACTTACTCAGTTTGCTGCAACAGATACTACACTTGCTGCAACAAATACTAAACTTGCTCCAACAGATACTACATCTTTTGCAACAGATACTACTTGATTCATCCATATTTAGTGATCAATAAAGGGAATCAGCCATATTTAGTGATAAACAATGCATATCAGCCACATTGAGTGATAAAGAGTGGAAATCAAACAAGTGGAGTGACTTGTTACAGAAAATGGGTAGCTTGTTGTGTTTTATACAACAAGAGTAAGGACTTGTTCAACAACTTACTCAGTTTGCTACAACAGATACTACACTTGCTGCAACTGATACTAAACTTGCTCTAACAGATACTACATCTGTTGCAATAGATACTACTTGATTTACCCATATTTAGTGATCAATAAAGGGAATCAGCCATATTTAGTGATAAACAATGGATATCAGCCACATTTAGTGATGAACAGTGGAAATCAATCATATTTATTGATCATTATATATACTTAAGCAATTTCATGGTGTTTTGGGTTAGGATAGATGATCAACTAAGTCCAATACGCACTAAATGGAGTGATCATTGGAGTGTTGACACCCAATTTTGTCCCGCCTTTCTTCCAAAATAGTTATTTGCGCTTCTAATATTTTTAATAATTTAAGAAGAATTATTTATATTTTATTACAATTTAGCTTTTGTTAATATCGTCGTCTAATTATAGTCATTGGCTATTATCAATTTATTACCGTTATTATTATTATTATTATTATTATTATTATTATTATTATTATTATTACCACTACTACTACTACTACTACTATTATTGTTATTATTATTTCCATTATATTGCCATCACTTAATATTATAATCGTCGTGATCACTTTAACATTTCTATTTATCGTCTTAAGTAAAAAACGCATCGCATTTACTTTACTAATTACTTTTGGAATTTATAAATGTTATCGCGCAACTATTACGATATCTTGTAATAAATATATTTTAGTTTTTTAGCATGCGTTAATTCATAATTAACCAAGAGGGTCTTTCATCTTAATTTAGGAGCCCAAATAAATTGTTACACCTCGAAAAATCCTCCGTTGGTACGCAAGTGAATGAACTAGTGAGAAGTACGAGTATATGATATTTCCATGAGTAAGAAGTGACATTTGGTGACCCTAAGTGAGATTTCAAAGGCATCCAATGTTAGACGCGAAAGCTAGCCAAGAGAAGGCGAGGCTTACGATGAGTATCGGAAGGGAAATACGAGTAACGAGTTAATGAGAACTTAATGATGACTGGGAGAAGAGTGATAATGTCCCTTAGATTGGTATTGAAGTGTTGAATAAGTGTTAAAAAGGTTCCATAAGGATTGGAGATCAAAGAGTCGACGAAACGAACTTCGGGATCACTGGGGATTATACGGCCAAACATACTGGTTGTATAATTTATACGGTCCGTATGTTTGGGACTGTATAATCAGCCAGAAAGACAAAAGTTTCTGGACCAAATGTACGACCAAACATACGGCTCGTACAATATATACAGACAGTATGTTGGTCCGTATATTTGGTCGGGGCTGAAAATGGATCATTAAATAAGGGACCAAGGTTTATTTCATTTCACTTCCACATCACACCCCTTCTCTCTAAAAAATCTCTCTACATTTATTCCACAAGATTTCAAGGATTATTAGTGATCAACGACATAAACCAAGTGAATCAAGTGTAAGAAAACCCATTGAAGATCATTCAAGCCAAGAAATCTCATTGGAGATGAACTAGGGTTTTTGCTCAAGTGGAGTATTATCAACTAAGGCTCGTTCCTACAACATGTAAGGTAAGACTCATGATATTTCTATGTTGTTTAAGGTATTTGAGAGTTGAAATACTTGGATTATAGAAGGGTATAGAAAAAATGGGTCATGAACATGGAATAGTGTCATTTTGACAAATAGTTTGAATTGAGTTATGATTCTTGATGTATTGTGATGTAAATACGATATAAATGATGTTGAGAACATGAGATGAGTAATGTATGTGAATGAACGTCGTTTTGTGTTATGACCATAGATATGGGTAATTGAAAGCAAATTGAGAAATGTGGATAATGTGGATGAATAATGACTATTGTTATGGTATTGTGAATGTGTTGGTGGCGTTTGGGAGTTGATACACGTTATGGAGGAACGTCGTATAAATAGAGGAGATGCTGTCCAATTTTCTCTAGCTTTAATCATATATGCTAGTTATCGATTCTAATAATAGTATGACTTCAATGAAGGTAGAAACGCTAGCATTGGAGGAGAACGCGCAAGTGTAGAATAGTTGAACGGAAAAAGGTATGTAAGGCTAACCCTTCTTTCATAAGGCATGGTTCTTTGTCCAAATATCTACATCTTCTATGAGACTATGATGTCCTTCAAATGACTTGATCTTCCGAGCTAGCAAGCTCACGATTCTCGATACGCTATGATTGTACTAAATTCCTCGTATGACGAGTACGCCTAGAAAGATAGATGTGATGAATGACGATAACGGTAATAACGATGACGATAACGATGACGATTATGATAATGATGTTAATAGTAAAGATGCTTATGAGCTATGATGTATATGTATCTATGTATGACTATTATGGAACCCCGAGCTTATGAGGCCGGGTAAGATATGAAACTAAGTATGAATATGATTACGTAATGCGCGCACACCTCTGCAGATGGTACGGATAACCCTGAAGCCTTGGTAGGGCCAGGTATGTGTAACCTTGAGCCTTGGTTGGCCAAGTATGTATGGAACACCGATCCTTCATGGTCGGGTATGCTATATAAATGTTATGTATGTGACATCAATATGAGTACGAATATGTTATGTATATGTAATGTATATGGGATATAAATGATACAAATATGAGCATGAATACGAGTAAGAATTCGACTATGGAAACGAATACGATTATGGATGTAAGTACGCGAATACGCATTAGAAACGGAAAGTCCTATGAAAGGCAAGTAAGTGCCTATGACGATGATATTGTCATCTCCCATTTTGTGCTATTTCTCATGTTGTTCATTATGCTTCTATATTGATATTGATCATGCTTTACATACTTAGTACATTCTTCGTACTGACGTCCTTTTGTTTGTGGATGCTGCGTCATGCCCGCAGGTGCGCAGGGAGACAGGCTTGATCCATAGCTATATTTTCAGAGACTACATAGCAGAGCTCCATTTCATTCGGAGCCATAGCTTTTGGGTACTCATTCTTTTGTGTACATAATTATGGGCATAGCGGGGTCCTGTCCCGCTCATGTGATATGTTATACTCTCCCTAGAGGCTCGTAGTCATGTGTATATGGTTAGATATGTCTGGCTTTGTCGGCCTGTATTTTTGTATATCCTTTTGTTAGCCTTGTCGGCTCATGCACATTGGCACGACATAGATGCAGATGACGATATAAAGATGTTGTTGTCCAATGGGACTAGTGTGATTGATGAGTAAAAATGTATATTTTATTATGTGGCTCACCTAGATGTAAGTGTAAGTATAAGTCAAGGGGTGCCCGGATAGGATAGCATCGGGTACTCGTCGCGGCCCCTAGTCGGGTCGTAACATAAATATAAGGGAAGAAAGCATATTAAATAGACTTCACACTAGTCCAATTCATATGAAATATGATCCTAATTTGGTCAATAATGGCCCAAAATGAGTAACTCATTCGGCCAAATAAATGGGCCCATCTGAACATTTTTAAAATAGGTCCAAAATCAAGCCCCAAACTCATGTTAACGTCCAACCCAAAACAATAATCAGCCCACTACCCAAAATATCCAACGACCCGGCCCATATCTCTTTTCCTAAAACCTAAACGACTCAGGCCTCTTCAGCCGCTCCATCATCTCTCTCTCTCCCGTGAATAGCTCTGTCAATGGCAGAGCCAAGTTTGGCTTCATCAACATTTTGAAAAAAAAGTTTGACTTTCATATCTCAAAATCAGAAGATGGTAAGTCTATTCTAAGCAAAACTCATTTTCCTCACCGTTGTATCAACACAAATAGGTAAGGCAACTTATACTTTAATTCAGTTTCAGTTCCTTTTGGCCAAGTTCAAGTAAAATCTCTACTCGTCTCTACTTTTTCTGATTTTTCGTTCTGATGAGTCAGTCCTAGGCCTCCAACGTTCAAGTCTACACGATTTTTTTTTACTCATTTCAAAATCCTAATCTCTCAATTCCTGTCCAATGAAACCCTAGTTGTTCCTACCCCCTATAAATATTTGCTTCAAATTCGTTTTGGGGAAGTTCTTGTTTTGGTCGAAAAAAAATATCGTTAAAAACCACTGCTAAGATACTCTTAATATTATTCTGTTACAAAGTCCTTTCATTCACTTTTGGTCTTACCCGAGGTTTTGAATCCAAGGGTGTGGAAGCTCGAAGTTGTTGGTGTTCGAGCGTAGATCTAAAACCCCCGCACCCAGTTCACTGCACTCAGAAAAGGTCAGTAACTCCCTTTTTTTTGGCATTGGGTTCTGTTTTAGCTATTTGCAGTTGATTATGTGTTAGCTTAGTTTATTTTATGGTTATGCATGTTTTATATGTCATTTTAGTTAGATAAGTTGATTAGCGAAGTGTTTATAGCAAGATTTAAGTGTTGTTAGCTTTAAATTTTATTGTTAGCATGTGTTAGTCTGGTCTTTTTTTATCTTCTGAGTATAAGACTTAGCCCTGTACTGTGTTAGAGGTAGTCCTTGGTTCGATTAAATAGGATAATGACATTATAAGTAGGCCTAAATATATCAGTGTTAAATGTCCAAACCTGTGAAGTCCTGTTATAAGATTTGAAAGAAAGTATGTAGAGAAAGAGTGTACATCTAGCTACTGATTTTGTTCAAAATTTCTCTTTCGAAACTGTTTAATCTCTAGTTTTCCTGTTAATCTCGAGAAATATATGAATGACCAAGTGTGATCCTTCAAAGTTGATGTAGGTTTACGAGTTAAAATTTGAGTTAGGCATGTTGAGACTGTTGGTGTCTCTTATATTTCTGAGAATGAAGATTCCCATAAAATGACTTTATATCAGTTATCTTCCCTTTATTTAGTTGCTAGCATCATGTGTTACATTATGTGGTGGTTGTTTATTTAATCCAGAACTGGAAAATATCTACCATCTTTATTAAACATGAGGTTTGTTGTTTGATAACTCTGGATAGAAGTCTCAGTCTAGATGAAACCTTCTGTTAAGTGCAAATCTAAATTTTGATTAAATTTGATATGTTCAAGTTAGTTCTTTAGCCAACTTCTGTGATTTCTTGATTCATTGTAAAGAGTAGCAATTCTAGAGGGATGTCCTTATTGTTCAAAGGATTAGCATGTGTTTACTTTCTTCTGAAGTTCTTGAATTAGATAATCTGCCGAAAATATAATTATATGCATCAAGTTAGTGAATCATCCTTTGCCTGGATACAAACAAACTGCTTTAAGCCCTCTTATAACGTTGTAGAAATGGTTGTATAGATGTCTTTAAATGAACCAGATTTCCAACTTTAAAAAGTGATACTCACCTTCTTTAAGTTAGAAATTTGTTACAGAGGCATGTTAAAGATGTTCCTCTGAGTGCTTTTTCTAGGCTACAATTGCCCTCTAATCAATTTAGTATAGGAGTTTCAGTTCATTGTTTTCCCTCCCTTAAGCTAAAACCAACCTCTGAAATTATTTTCTGTGGATAGAAGCTTATTGTCAAATATGATTGGTCCGGGTATGTTTAAAGCAACCTACTATTTCCATACCCCAAGAGTTTTAAATTATCTAAATAGTGAGAGAGAGTTCTTGTTCTGTTATCTCAATCAATTTGGGAGCTAAAGTGTAGATTGGTTTCGGCTATACCAGTTTCTATTTCTAATAACTAGGCATTGAGTCATGATTGAGGTTCTGGAAACTTATTGTTGTTTAGGTTAGCTGATTGGTTCTTTGGTCTGATAAGAACAGAGTTGGTTTAATTCGTCGTGCCTTTGCTTGCAAATAGTCGAGTTAGTAGCTTATTCACATGTGGACCCATCTGTTTATGTCTCTTTTTTACCATGTTCGATTTGCAGAATGGGGATATTCGAATCCGGTCCTTCTGACATATCTGCATCCCCATGTATAGTAGGCAGAAAGCGCGCTAATCAAATCCTATCCCTTCTTAGTCCCAGCTAACCAAGTTCCTGACAAAATGATTGACACTCACATCTCTCTCATTTCCAATGATTTCAAGCTAAGCTTCTGCTCTCTGGGACTTCATGGCTTTGAGGGAGGTTTGGCCTCCTTGTGATACAGCGGAACCATGGCAATTAGGACCTCAAGACGTGGCTGGATCCTTTTAGATCTATGGGCCGGCCGGCCCCGGCCGTTTAATTAGCATGAGGATTCGACATAAATGCTTTGGTTTGCACCTTGGAAATTTTCAGATTCTCTTAAGTAGGTGCTAATATGAGACTTACATGACATAGAATGTCTTTTCCATAACCGAGTGATTGACTACCCCAAATATATTCTTAAGTGAAGTTCTTTTCATGTTCTTAACAATAGAGGCTATAACTTGTGAAATCTATTTTTTTTCCATGACATGAGGAGTGTTGGTTTTCTTTGCTTCTGGACTAATTTCACCATGTTCTTTCAAACTGGATATATTCTTTCATGATATGATCCCTGCTTGTTATCCTTCTCCTATCATTTGGTCTAGAATAAGAGATTTTTAAAAAATATAAGCACGAATTGGCTCAGTTTTCTCTCACAGTTTTATTTTTCAATTCTGTCCAAGTTCAGTATAATAATCTTAGTTTAATCTTGTTTTGAATTGGATACTTAGTCCCTTACATATTGAAACATGATTTATATGAGAGCTGCTGGTTCTATTTTGCTTTCACTAGAACTAGATTGAGATATTTTATTCTGATAATTAGAAAACTTGACTGTCGTCATTTCTGCCTATTTGCAAATCTTGAAGCAAGTTATTACATTTTCAAGGAATAGAACATCTTGTTTGGCGCTCTCTTATTAAAATTCTTTGAATCTTATGCTAATCTTTATCTCCCTTTTTTTTACGTGTACACATTGGAGCAAATGGAGTCTTAATTCGGGACTCACTCAAAATGTAGTCTCAACACGAGACTCGACATGCCTTCAACATACCCGTGCTCGGAATCAACATATATCATTTCCTTAGAATTATGCCAAATAGCGAAAAAAATGAGCGCATATTTGGGGAATTTATGGCGTCTTTTTTTTTTTTTTTTTACTCCTTCATCCCATCTTTTGTGATTGTGTGATTAATTGGTGGGTGGGGGATCTATCTTAAGTTTTAAGATCACACGTTGAAATTTGTAGTTAATAATGATTATTTATTTAATCCCTTAGGATCCCACTCTAGTTAATAGTGAGGTATATTTTTTCTATCCCGTGGAACATGACTTATAGACCGCAGATCTTAAAAGTATTAATTGAGCATGGCTGGAAATGAACTAATAAAAAATAATAATAACTTCTTTTTTTATGAAGTGTTTTGAAGCCTTCATTCTCGCCAAGTGCGTAGTTTAACAAAGGAAAGATTTTGTTCATAAAGTTGCTTTCAAATTTACATTAGCTAATTCTCATATCTGATCGCTTCATATATTTCAAACAGTTAAAATCAATAGATACTTAGTCGTTGAATTGTTTCAAACGCATATTAGTATATTGGCTGATCCAACAATTTTTTAAGTTTAATATGACTAAAATATTTTCTATAAACTATTGTCCTTTTAATTTAAATAGTATTCTTATATTTCCCATTTGTAACCTTGATAATACTTGCAAACTATTTTCGTAAATATTTAAAAATGCTATATTTTCTTATCAAGTTTTATAATATAATTAACCTAAGTTTGGCCGGTTAACCGTATTTTAGCGGGTCTTAAAGGATGTCTTACCCCTTCCCTTTAGGATAATTAAGAACCCTTACCTAGAATCATTAAGTTAAGCAGACTATTAATCGGGGTTAACCTTTTAGCATTTACTTAGTTAAAATAGGTGTCCTAATTCACCATTACAATAATTAGGTGGTGACTCCTTAAATTAAATAATTAGGAATCACCAATATGTTGTACTCCGCTTTGACCCGATTAAAATGGGGTATAACATGGAGTGAATTGATGTGAACTTCTTGATTCACCCACATTTAGTGATAAACAATGGAAATCAATCATATTTATTCATCAATATATATACTTAAGCAATTTCATGGTGTTTTGGGTCAGGATAGATGATCAACTAAGTCCAATACGCACTAAATGGAGTGATCATTGGAGTGAATTGATGTGAACTTCCTGATTCACCCACATTTAGTGATAAACAATGGAAATCAATCATATTTATTGATCAATATATATACTTAAGCAATTTCATGGTGTTTTGGGTTAGGATAGATGATCAACTAAGTCCAATACGCACTAAATGGAGTGATCATTGGAGTGAATTGATGTGAACTTCCTGATTCACCCACATTTAGTGATAAACAATGGAAATCAATCATATTTATTGATCAATATATATATATATACTTAAGCAATTTCATGGTGTTTTGGGTCAGGATAGATGATCAACTAAGTCTAATACGCACTAAATGGAGTGATCATTGGAGTGAATTGATCTGAACTTCCTGATTCACCCACATTTAGTGATAAACAATGGAAATCAATCATATTTATTGATCAATATATATATATATATATATATATATATATATATATATCTATTACAATCATCAGTAATTTGTTGCAACTTCTTTCCACAACTGTATGATCTGTTGCAACAGATTAGTAACTTGTTTCACCAGATTATTTACTTGTTGGAACGGATTAGTAACTTGTTGGAATAGATTAGTAATTTGTTGCAACTTCTTTCCATGACTGTATGATCTGTTGCAACAGATTAGTAACTTGTTTCAGCAGATTAGTTACTTGTTGGAATGGATTAGTAACTTGTTGAAACAGATTAGTAATTTGTTGCAACTTCTTTCACAAATGTATTATCTAATGCAACAGATTAGTAACTTATTTAAACAGATTAGTTACTTGTTTGGAACGGATTAGTAACTTCTTTGGAACGGATTAGTAACTTCTTCAACAACTGTATGACCTGTTGCAATCATTTAGGCAACTTTTCTAAACAGATTAGTAGATTAGTAATTTTTTGCAACTTTTTTAAAAACTGTACAATCTGTTGCATTTGTTGCAACAGCATCATAAATAATAACAAGGATAAAAAAAAATTGATCAAGTAGTAATTTGTTAAACAACCAGCTCAGGGCTCCAAAACTTTATCTATCACACCCACTGCCCACCGCCATTGCATCCTCGCCACCGAGTTGTCACACAATAGAGTCTCGGGCTTCATCATGTTAGTGCCTGTAAGCAAATGCTCAATAAAAGCAAGTGAATACGATCCGCATGCCATTGAAGTTTCATTGCGGGGGAGATTCTCCCTCAGCACAAATTTTCAAGCTTCGTTGAGCAGCTTTTCAGGCTAGCGTTCAAACATGCCACTCTGCTTCAGTAGTTTCGGCCATAATTTAATGACTGGCTGGATGTGGATGAAGAACTCATCCTCTTGGATTTTTGGGACGTTGCAGTCATAAACATTTATCACCCCCTCCTCAATTATGAATAAAAGGGTGACAAACTGTCTGACATTTATGTTCGTGATAGTAAGCACCCTTTTGGCACCAACCCACTCGCGACCACCTTTGGCTGGTACAGTACCTCTACAGTAAGCGATAACATCATCATCACATATAAAATCATCAAGCATTTGATTGAATGGAATAGCTTCTGGCTGTATGCTTTCATCTGACAACTCTGTGTATCGCTTGAGCATGATATTGTAGAAGTTGAGATCCAAGATTATATCTGTGGAAGCATAGTGCTCAGTGAAAGTGTTTTGCCTCACACGCATTAAGAGCATAATTTCATCAACATACTGCATTAAAAGTATAAGGAATGTCAGTCACCTGAACAACTAAGTGAGTTGTTGCAACAAGTGTGCACTTGTTGCAACAAGTATTGGTCTTGTTCCAACAACTCTCCTAGTTATTGGAGATTGCTTACAATAGTTGGGTCTATTTCACCCAACTGCTGTAAGCAATCTCCAACAACTAAGTGAGTTGTTGCAACAAGACCAACACTTGTTGCAATAAGTGTTCCACTCGTTGCAACAAATATATAACTTGTTGCAACTAATACAACCAAAATAAGACTTGTTTCAACAAAAATAATTGTTGTTTTCAAACTTACACTGGCCAGCCACCAATCTTCCATGCTTGTCATTATCCTGAAGTCATTAGCCTTAAATTCATACAATGAATACATCGTACCCTTGCTCTTCTTGGCATTGACGAATTTTTCAAGCTTTTTCTTTTTTTGAGCATCTGCATACTTATACACATTTACCTTTTTAAGATCAACAACAGCAGCTGCCTTCTGGGGTGTAGAAGATTTCCTTGACCTAACATCGGCAAGTGCCTTGGAAATTGCTTTTCCTTTCTTGCGAATGCGAATAGGAGTATAGGGTGAGGTCAGCTTCTTGGATGCATTGACACCCCTCTTGGATAACAAACTCTGTAAAGCAGAATTTGTGTCTTTTTGTGCCTTCACCAACTCCTCAACATTGTTTATCAAATCATCCATTTGCCGCTTGCAATAGGTGCATTCACAAGCACATTTCGATGTGTCGGCACCAACAAAGGAAAATCTATCACCAAATCCGCCACAACTAACATCTCCATCAATTGGAGTTTGTCCACCGACATCACCACCAATTGGAGTTTGTCCACCAAAAACACCACCAATTGGAGTTTGTCTACCAAAATCAACATCATCATCTATTATTTTTTCACTGACAATTTCTGCCGCAACGTCATCAACAGCAGGTTGACCGCCAGCAATAACACCACCACTACCAACATCTACCACAACTGATTCCCTTTTGATGGTTGTCACTCCAGCCAATTCTAATTTCATCCCCTCAATCATTTTATCAGGAACAGATTGTAAGGGCTCAAAGGAAATAAGTAATGGCATCTCCAACTCCCGTACTGTCGGGACAAGCCACGGCTGCACAACCTACAACAAAAAGTAGATATATTAAAAAGGTCCTAAATCATGAAATGCAACAGATGACTAGGTTGTTGCAACAGGTGTCATACTTGTTGGACATTGTCCAACAGATTAGTAACTTGTTGCAACAGGTGTCATACTTGTTGGACATTGTCCAACATATTAGTAACTTGTTGCAACAAGTGTCATACTTGTTGGACATTGTCCAACAGATTAGTAACTTGTTGACACAGGTGTCATACTTGTTGGACATTATGCAACAGATGACCAAGTTTATTCTATATACATGTCTTAAGGCTTACCTCTTCCAAAGGAGGGTTAAAAAGATCAACACTTAATCTTGTGTTGCTCTTTGCAGTCAGCCATCTAGGCATTCTTGGAAAAGACACTTCTGAAGGGTAGTCTTTCACTTGTTGTCGGAGGTGAGGAATGGCTTCAAATGCCCAAGCCTAGAAAACAAGATACCAGCAAAATCAGAATGATGATAGAAATACAAAAAGTACAAGAAATTGACATTGCAAATGCTTTACCATGAAAGCCCAAGGGAAGCCATATAGATTGACTGTCTTCACTATTGGCTTAAGCTCTTTTGATAAATAGTCAACAGTCAACTTGAAGCTTTCCCGGCCCCATCCATGGTTGTTGAATGCCTCATAGTCCTCCGCAAGTTTAAGCAAACCAAGTTGTATGTTCAGACTTGTATCTTTTGCCATAAGAACACAGTGCACAAACCAAACTAAACACAAGGACTGCTTATGCCTTTTTGACATGGTTTTGGACTGCAAATCTACAAGCAGCTTATCTCCTTTGTAGCTTTTTCCAACTAACTCCACCAAACCAGTTTCACTCTTATCTTTTCCACCCTTTCCTACTTTCTTGGCTTCTTTGGTTGTCTTGCTAGTCTGGGCTGGCTTATTCAATACAACAGTAGGAAGCTCACAAGGATGTCATCTAAGGCCAGTAACTATGGCAAACTCTTTCAAGCGAAAGCACACCGGCATGCCACAGTAATTAATCAAAATCTCATCCTTTGCATCCGAAAGAATTCTATGCTTCATAAGCCCATATACCATTTTCATTTGAAACCGTGCACCGGTCTCTTCAGGCAGATCCAAATACACCCCAAAACAGCTTTTCCTAAAGAAATCCTCCAACCCCTGCTTTTTAAGAATTAGCCTAAACATATCAAAGTTCTTGCCCATGCCTGATTTGACCGTAAGATCAACGGTCAAATCATTATTTTCATTCAACGGCATCCTCACGGCATACTTGTCAATACTGAAAACCTTGACGACCTCAGTAATGGGAGGTCTGTTATGATCTATGTCCAATCTACTAGAAGATTTTGCAATTAAATTGGCATTCATACTATTTCTCTTCTTTGTTCTTAATTCAGCTATGAACGTCGACAAGTGAATTGTATTTTCGGAAGCATTGTCCTTTTCATCATCTTCATCCAATCCATCTACTCCATCAACAGTTTCTTCATCTTCTAATTCTTTTTCACTTTGTTCATTTGTATCTACTGCTTCTTGGCTCTGTACTTCCTCTATTTCTGAGAATTGATTGTCAGTTTGGCTGTCTCTTTCCTCTATATTTGCTGATTCAACAATAGATTTTGCTAAATCAGCAAGATTCTCTAATGATGATTGCACTCTAGCTTTTTTATTATCTCTATGACCCTCAGTTGATTTCTCAACTTTTCTTTTGGCTGGAGACATTTTATCTACACACAGGAGAAAAAAAAAACTTCAACTGATTAGTGCATCATTCAAAGGAAAACTAATATAATGAATAAACAAATAAATAGGGTGTCCCACGAATGAACGTGTGGGATCACCAAATCAGCAGCAACAACAAGTTCTTCCTAAATGCCCAGAGTATCAAGAACCTGCTCTTCTCCGTTACCTAACATACCATCATAAATAACAATGGTATGCCTGAGTACTTCGTACTCAGTGAGTGCCTCGGGGACAATAAGTAATAATAAAATAGAGTACAATAATACATAAAGAAATTAGTCCTGAAAATCATGTGAAACCAATGTAAGAACAGTTATTCAGTTTGTATATCTCAATAAGAATTATCAAAACCGATTATAAGGCCTCTTGTCAAGGTACAACTTCAAATATGCCTTTCAATTGATCATAAGTAACAACAACAATTCCATGAGAGAAATAAGAATATCACACATGCCAATACAGGCCCAAGAATCAAGCATATCGAAGGGATGACCGTAGAGGTTCCCTAGTCACAGCGCACCACACCGGAATATGTAAATCTCGGTTGCTATCCTTCCTCCCGAATAGCTACGCATAAATCGCACTCCGAGTAGCGAACCCGGTAGTGGCCACTCTTCCTCCTAAATGACTAGGTAATTACCACACTAGAATCCATAGTGACTACCCTTCCTCCCGAGTAGCTAGGCCAAACACAACAATCATATTCATAACATGGAAGCTCAATTATAGCATAGAAGCTAAATCACAATTATCTCAATGTAGTCACACCATCCATTAGCATTAAGTTTGAAATTTCCACTTCTTTAAACAAAGTTCAATTGTCATAGTTTCTCACGAAAACGTCATTACCAACCACTAACCCTTATTATTGATCATCACTTTTAGAGGAAAAACAGTTGGGATCACATATACATGTAAAGGGTATAGTACAATTAAGGTCTAATGTGGGCTTGCCCCCTCACACACACCAACCATGATAAAAACATGAATTAGAGTTTCAAAATATAAGAAGTTCACCTTTCTATTTAATAAAGAACTTTTGAAAAGCAGTCATGCATTCTAAAATAAGATTTTCAAAAGAGACATACCTTAATTAAGTCTTACGTAATTCAACAATTTACTTTTACAACGAAGAACACCCAAAAGCCTAGATTGAGTCACCTTGAGAAGGATTACTTTGCAAACCTTAGGTTTTTCACTCAAGAATCATGTTAAGAATCATGGGTTTAATGCTAGGATTGATTAATAATGTTAAAGATGTTCTTACCTTAAGGTTTGGAGACTTGGAGAAAAGGTTTTCATCCTTAGGGTTTATGAGAATGAGAATAATTCGTAAAATTAACTGAATCCCGCTATTTATATACACAGCTAGCGGCTAGTGAAATATGGCCAGAAATATGGACCGTATTTCAAAATACGGGCCGTAAACTCTGGCCGTATTTTATGATAGCCAAAAATAGTGAGCCACCTAAGAAGGTGGGTGAAATACACCCAAGGTATGCGGACCGTATTTCAAAATACGGGCGTATTCTTGGCCGTATTTTACATTTGACAAAAACAGTAAAGTCCAATTCTCCAAGACACTTTTACACTTAACTCGGATCTACGGAGTGTTACAAATTCTTAAAAATACACAAGATATGCAAGACATATACAATAATATACTTAATTATATTTTACCAAATGAAATGAAAAAATTGCATCGAAACAATTTTGTAAAACCATATTTGACTTGTAAAAATGTACATTTCACTCTGTTTGTGACTCAAGAACATTGAATAATAAATAAAAATATTGGAGGGAAAATATTAAGTGTCAACAAGAGCCCTAGCCTTCCAGATAGGGCAATTGGTATTCAAGCGCATATTCCCACACCAAGTCGATTGCAAAGGAAAATTCGTGCCAAACTGGCAAGGTCCATACGCCGTTCGCAAAGTACTCGCAGGAGGGGCATTGATTCTAGCAGAGTTGGAAGGTCAAGAGTCGCCCAAAGCAATCAACTCAGATGCAGTCAAAAGATATTACGCATAGGAGACGTATTTCCTATTATAATCGCATCATTTGTTTATAAGCACTATATTTGACCTATATCTTATGGCAGAGATACGTAGAGAATCCATATAGGGTTCGGTCATTATCTTTGTATTAGAAAATCCGAATGATGTTCCTTGTAACATGAACTACACGATGATTTGATTTCTCGAAGTGGGATACCAGACGACTTAGGAATCGATCACATTATTAGGAAAAATAGCATTCCCACCAAGTTCGAACTACGTTCGACCTGATTCCGGTCATTACAAGATAAGTAGGCACTCCACGAGCTAGGTCATACCAATAAAAAAATTCTTAGGAAGCCACTGAGGCAGAATTTTTGAGAGGTCCATCATGAGATTCGGCACGAAAGTTTGCCAATACAACCTCAACTGGGGAAAAAAATTTCAGAGGATCTCAAAATTCCTTCACAAAATTCAGCACGAGAGTTCGCTGATACAAATTTAACTAGGGCAGAATTATTGACAGGATCTCAAAAATTCCTTCACAGGACTCGGCATAAGAGTTCACCACTACAACTTTAACGGAAGAAGAAGTTTTGAGAGGATCTCAAAAATTTCTTCACAAGACTTGGCATGAGATTTTGCCGACACAACTTCAACTAAGGTAGAATTTTTGAGTGGATCTCAAAAATTCCAATTGGGACAAACCAAAGGTCATTAAAGACTCTGCCTCGAAACGCTACGCATAACCGCAAAAGACTCTCATTTAAATTGTGCATGTCATGAAAATAATAGGAAGTTTTTTGAAAACTCTATCTTTATTGCAACTTACTTTCAAAATTTCATTTTTTTTCAAATTCATCTTCTATACTACTGTGGTTCGAGCAAACCATGCGGATGTCACCTCTGACGAAACAAAGGGAAGCTATGAGAAGGGTCAATGACAAGGATTGACCTCATTAAAACTCACATTTTTTTTGTGGATTCAGGTTTCCCAATATAGTCAGGAGGAAGATAATTTATTCCTCTAAACCGTTTGCTCATTGTGTCAAAGACATGTAAGATACAGCTCGCCCGAGAAGACCCTAACACATACCGCACAGCACAATCTAGCCAAGAGGGCTATATAATGGACGAAGCGACATGAGGACGGCACAATCTAGCCAATAACGATATATAATAGACGAAGCGTCGTAAGGACGGCACAACCTAACCAAGAGGGCTACATAAACAGATAAAATGGCACATCTGGCCAAGAGGGCCACTACTGATATAAAGGACGAAAGAAAGATGATCTACCCGAGAGGGCCATATTTGTCAAGCATTCATCATTCATTTATATTGCCAAAAGGGTCATTCATACAAACACTGCCTAGAGGGCCATTCACACAAACACTACCGAGGGGGGCATTGTCACGACCCAACCCCGTAAACCGTGACTGGTGCCCGACATGGACACCCGTATACATACTCTTTAGCTATATGTTCATTTCACATCAAACTCGATATGGATCTTATAACGACCAAACCATGGTCTCAGAACTGTCACATAAATATTCATATAAATGCAAGCCGACAAGGCTGCCATCATATAATAATATCATATGCAAGCCGACAAGGCCGCCATTATATACGAATATCATACCACAGCACATCGTATAGACACAGCTGAACAGAACCCATACACAACCCACACATGTCCACAGACCTCTAAGAGTATCAATAGTAACGTAACATATGACGGGACAGGGCCCCGTCGTACCCTTAAACAACATATGCATATATTTAGATAAAAAAGGATCTATACCAAAGTCTGGGCTTCGGAACAACGGAACTCTCCAAGATAGTAGAAGGGGAATCTTAAGCTGTCGGATCACCAAAGCGAGTATCTGCACTTGCGGGCATGAAACGCAGCCCCCCGAAGAAAGGGGGTCAGTACGGAATATGTACTGAGCATGTAAAGCATGAAATACAGTAAACAGGATTATAACTGAAATAAGGGGTACAGAAAATTGGTACAATAATCAGAATACCAAATGCTTGCTTTCGAAACATAATCATGCATGTCATTATCATATATCATATCCGGCCCCATTATGGGATTCGGTGAACATGGTCGCCACCCCGTCTCTGGCGCCATAACACAGCATACTCCAGAATATAATATAACTCTGTAACACAGCATAACTCCGTAACACATCATAACATCATAACATCATAACACAGCATAACACCATAACACAGCATAACTCCAGAATATATACTTATGTATTGTACCCGGCCCTTTAATGAGGGACTCGGCGAACAATGCAGTGGAAATTTCCATCAACATTCTTATACTAAGTAAAAATTTATAACCGATTAGTTCTAGTTTAAAAATTAAAAATCCGAGATTTCTATCTCACGTCAATTCCTTCGTGAATAACTCGACGTATAAAATACGGGGTCTAACAGCCATCATTCATTTGCATTGCCGATAGGGCCATCATTCATTTGCATTGCCAAAAGTGACATTTATACAAACACTGCTGACGGGGTCATCATTCATTTGCATTGCTAAGAGAGCCATTCATATAAATACTACCGAGAGAGCTATCATTCATTTGCATTGCCGAGAGGGTCATTCATACAAATATTATTGAGAGGGCCCTCATTCATACAAACATATGAAGGGGACCACACCTGAGACAAAGTACGAAAGATGGATGATCTAGTCAAGAGGGCCATATTTGTTAACGGATTCACATCATTTATCTGCATGTCAAGAGGGTGATCATTCATACAAACATGTCTAGGGCACCACACCCGCCACAAAGTATGAAAGAAAGACGATCCAGCCAAGTTGGCCATATTTGTTTAAGCATTTACATCATTCATCTACATATAGAGAGGGCCATCATTCATACAAGCATGTTAAGGAGACCATACCCGCACCTAGTACTAAAGAAAGACGATCCAGCCAAGAGGGCCATATCTGTTCAAGCATTCATATGATTCATCTGCATGCCGAAAGGGCCATCATTCGTACGTACATGTCAAGGGGAATACACTCGAAACAAAGTTCAAAAGAAAGACGATCCAACGAAGAGGGTCATATCTACTCAACATTCATTTTCTGAGAAGACCATGCATTCATATCAACCAAAACATACATCAAGACATACACAATCAAACAAAACACCGAGAGGGACATGCGAAGCAATGATGAGAGGTTCATCCAACTCAAATGATACCAAGAGGGTCATCCATGACTAATTTAAGTTGAGAAGTCCATACAATTTTAAAAAAAAAACTACGAGAAAGAGATGCCGAACACCCGTGCAGGGTCATGAAATGAAGTCAACCGAGAGGACTGATGACATTGAACAAGAAGGTCGACCATGTTGCTATCAAAAAGGCAAAAGCAGGTCTTGAATACTTCCAAGAAGGTGAAGCCGGATGATCAAGGTCAAATTCAGGTTCATGCAGAGCAAACGCAGAATTTTTCTAGAGCACCACACTCAGCCTCACTCAGTTTTTTTTAAAAAAATTAAATTTGCTTTTCCTTTTAATAAGTGAATTCGCTTTTCAAAATCTCGCAGCTGGTCGGGTTTGCACCAGGATGTTTTCTAAAACTGGACAACGAAACATTCAAGATTTTCTAAAATTATGTTTGTATACACTCTCACTAATAGGTGTGAAGTGCACCACATTCAATGACTTAGAGCGTGCAAGCCTTTTCTCCGTTTAGGTTTTGTCTGTCGAAGGTCCTAAAACCAAGGTAGTCCCATATAAGGGATATCCTTTTCAGCCAATTGAGTCGAACTACAAGTGAAATTATTCCCAAGAATAGAGATATTATTTGGTCACATTCCAACATATCATTCCAGAACCTCTCTGTTTTGGCACTGAAAGGGTTCGGGAGTTATTTTAGAAAACCTGTGCACTAGAAGTCCAATCGAGTCGAACTACAAATGGCATGAATTTTCATATATCCTTAGATATGTAGTAAACCCAAAACTAGGTTCTAGGAATAATTTAAAAATTTGCATGCTTTTCTTTTATTTTTATTTTTTAAAAAGAGGTTAATTTGATATGATCGGTCAAAAATCAGGTTTGTCAACTTTCATTACCAGGTTTGGCTCCGCCACCTCATAACAATGAAAAGGGCATTTGTTGACACCTAATTTTTTCCCTCCATTAATTTTATTTAATTAGTCGGACTTCTTGAATCACAAACAGAGCAAAATACACACTTTTACTGGTCCAAAATAATTTTACAAAAAATATTTCGATGATATTTTGTGATTTCATTTGAAAAAATATCATCTAGTATCTAATTATATATCATCGACATATTTTATACATTTATTAAGATATTTAAAATAATTTATCAGAAATTATAGTTAAAATGGTGAAAAATAATTATTTAACTAATTGTTTAAACTAAACGGAAACTGGTTAATAAATGTTTACTCCATCAAATCAAGAAGTTTAATTAATTAAATTAATTTTAAATTACATCTTATGTTTTACATCTATTTAACTTTAATTTCAATTACTTTCAAATTTGGTTACAATTGAAATGTCTAGTTGATCTCAACATTAATTATGGCTACAATGAGATAATGTTGGTTGGTTGTTAAATTAAATCATAGTCGTATTTTAAAAAATTAACCATTTTCTTTAAACTTGTTTAAAACCTGTGAAATTGGACTAGTTTCCATTTAATTCGGTCAAGTCCAGTCCACAAAAGGCCAAGGTCTGGTCTATTTCGCGTGATATACGACCAAAACACTTGACTTATTTCATTTGGTTGAAACGAGTGAAGGGTAAGAAACCCTAAACTCCTCACCTCTCTCCCCGTCATTCTCACGCCCCGAACCATGGACTGGGCGTGACACAGCACTCGGTGCCTGACTGTCTATGACCGAGCGAACCCATGGCTGCTGAGTCCAACAGTTGTATCATGAAAGCATGCAAGATATAAAATGAACCAAGAGAATACTCTAACTCAAATATAATAGAGGATGCGAAAATAAATATTGTAAGGCAAAACCAACATAACTAACTAAAGACGGTGTCTATAAAACCTATATGATCAAAGTACTATAAGAATAACTAGGTCAGGACAAGACCCTGACATGCCTCAAATACTAATGAACTAACTAATACTCGAAAGCTGGAAACAGACAGGAAGCCCTAAATGAGAGGGGCTCACCAACTAGCTGATGTACTGAAGGTGCTGAAAGCTAAGCGGCTGCTGTATCCTCCTAAAAGTTAGACTCTAAACCGTGAAGTGCAGGCCCATGCATAAGGACGTTAGTACATTTGAATTGTACAAGTACGATAAGCAAATGAAGAAATGATAAGGGATATATGAACAATAAAGCATAATGAAACTGAATACTCATATCATGAATTGATCTGTATAGAAACCACCTGTGCAAATATCATGTAACTATGGCCTCAGGCCCAATAAATAATGAGATCTCAAAGCTATGGCCTCAGGCCCAAAATAATTACATTTGCATATGAATCATAACTATGGCCTTGGGCCCAATCAAACATGAAGCAACAGATGTAAAACTGACTACTGGCTCTTTATCATGACTGATGGCTTAGACTGCATTCTGAGACTCATAGATTGAATTACAAGTCTTTTAGATTAAGCTAGGGTCCATAGCATGCATAACAAGTATGAACATAATCAGAAAACTGAGCTTTAACCCTAGGTTATGAAAATCAAGAACTAGGGCAAAATCATGAACTTGCTGGATTTGTTGGAATTATGATTATTGAGGTATGAGGATGATTAAATAATGTTTCTCATGCAGATAGTATGCTTAACATACCTGGAATTTCTCCCAAACTTGTATAATAATCTGGTCCTGGAAAAGAGTTCTAAGGTTTTGCTCTTTATGCTATTTAATTGAGTTTTCTTGAAAACCCTAAGTTAAGAACATGGTTTCATGATTAGATTAAGAGCATATATGATAGAATTGATTTGAAAGAGCTTGGAATGACTTACCTTGATGTTTTGGTTTGTTAGGAGAAGAACATTTCGTTTCTAGGGCTTGGAATTATGAAAAACGAGATAAAATAATTGAAGGATGGTATTTATAGGTTCCGGTGCCGATTGGGAAATACAGACCAAAATACAGTCCGTATACTATTTTACGGTCCATAAACCTGGATCGTAATTCAACATATTTCAAACACAATCACTGCTTTATGTTTCCTTCTTAAGTACGATCACACTTTACGGGACGTATTTCAAAATACGGTCCGTATTTAACAATATAAAATTTCGCAAGCCAAATTCCAGAATGCACAGTGATTTTGGGTGTCACTTTATGACTTGAAATACAGGCCGCTGATTTACGGTCCGTATTCTGGGGCATAAATCCTCATCTGACAGCTAAAGAGAAATTTCCAATTCTCACATTCTTTATCCGATTTTCTAAGTCTGGAATCATAGTCAAAGCTTAAGTTAAAGGTCTGAGGTGTTACAATATCTCACCCTTGGGATCATTCGTCCTCGAATGATGGATTTTGGTCAAAAAGGATGGCTGAGACATGTGCACACTAACAGACATGAGCACATGAAAACTAAACTGAAAGGGTCTGGACTGAATTATCTGTTGAACTGAGCAACTATTAAACTGACTGTCTAACATGCTGAATACTGATAATGTGAAAACTATAGGAGGAAGGATCTGAGAGGGAAAATACAATACCTTCACCGGTTTCTGCTGATTCTTCAAAGAGATAGGGATATCTGGACTTCATGTCTTCTTCGGCTTCCCATGTAGCCTCTTCAACTTTCTGACTTCTCTACAAAACCTTTACTATGGCCACCTCTTTTATTCTCAACATGCGAACCTGACGATCAAGGATTTTCACTAGGACTTCCTCGTAAGTCAAACTATCATTGACTGCTATGCCATCAGTCGGGATAACCAACGACGGGTCTCCCACACATTTTCTCAACATGGACACAAGAAATACTGGAGAAAGAATACCAGCTGACCCGGGCAGTCCCACCTCCGAACCTTCAAGCTGAGCTTGAGGCGGCTATGGCTGATAACCTCCGTTTGAAGGATGGACTTGATGATGTGTTATAAAGAACCGGCTCCTGGAACAGGATACATGAACCTTGGCCAAGATAATACCAATTTTGCTACGAGTCTTGGCTAATTTGAGGCTACTATCGCCCAGCTTCGAGGTGAGCTTACTCGCTCAAGGCCGATGCCGAAAAGGCGACAGAAAAATCTCATCAGCTCGAAACAGAGAGAGCCGCCGAAAGGGAGAAGCTGAGGGTATTTGAGGAGAAAGCCGAGGCTCGAGCTTGGATCAGTGATGAGCTCAAGGGCAAGCTCGAGGAGGCTACTGCGGCCAATGATCTACTTCAGACCGAGTTTTAATCGATTAATCTAGTTCGAATCGCTCTTCTTGAAATGAAGTCCGAGCCAAAGGCTAGATTGAAAAAAGCCGAGGCCGAGCTAGAAGAGTCTCTTAAAGACATGCAGACTGCCGAGGCTCGTTTTACTATTCCGATCAAGTATGAACGGTGAAAATCCTGAAGGACTACCCTCGAACAGGTTGAAAAAGGGTTAGGGGACCTCCAGGCCCGGATGCTCAAAGCTAAAGAAATTGAGGACAGGGCCAAGAAAGCCCTTGATGACGATTCTGAAGATTCTGAGTAAACGGTTTCCAAGAACTCCGGTTCCAACTATACCGAGTAGGCTAGGGCCTGTATGAGCCTTCATTTTGTTTTTGTTTTTGACTTGTGTGAAAAGTCTAAGTGTAAAGCCTTAGTTTATATATGAAATGCATATTTCCCTTTTGGCTGTTGTTTTCTTCACTCTTTTATCCCGATATATGTTATGATATTTGCCTTAAATGTTTGTTTCGTAAGGAATAATCAAGGTTCGGAGCTTCCTCTTTTGTCCGAATTGCGCCTATCTTAACTCATTGAGTATCGGCTTTTACTTCGTTCGGTAGGTTTTTAACTGAGGATGTTTTCGATTTTATCGAATGGTTTGCCCTTGGAGCTTATTTATGCTTCGTGAATTGAGACATCTTGGAATCACGTTGGGCATTTTGGGTCGAGGTTTTAAATTGTTTGAACCTTTTCCGACCGTTTACTTATAATATATTAGGTTTGGATACCTGAATCCATGCCTTCTGTCAAATTTTTTTAAGATGGCAGTCCCCATTTGAGGGTGTTAAAAGATTTTGGGCTCGGTTAAACGTGACCTTGTGGCCTTTGCCGAATTTCGACAATAGTCCCCGGTATAGGGTATTTAATAAAAAGGTGTGTACGAGATGTATTTTTTCATAATGCTTCTCTATATTGCAAGTGTTTGTACGTACATTATATAAGTATTTCACCCATCTCCTTCTATTTTTGCAGTAGCAAATACTAGCCGGACACGATTCATTTTGATCGTTTGGTCCTTACACTGAAACCTAACACAGAAGGTTCGAGTTTACACAGAAATAAGAAGCATAAATTTCGAAGACCGTTCCAGAGTAGGTTTTGTTCCTTCGTTTCTTCATTTGCCTCGATGTACTGAACTCATTCTAGCCCTGATGTGAGTATGGTAGTCCCCTAGTGTTTATCCGAGAAGTATGATCGGGAAAACACTATTGAGTCCCCGTGAAGGGCAGGCCTTCCGCTTTTGGGTATTTTGCCTTGTTTTTATAAAGTAACACGTTGTACTTATTGTCTCATTAAAAACCATGTCGGAAAACCCTTCTCGGGACAAAACCGAACTAAGGAAAAGAGTGCAACACGTGTTTTCATACCTAATTCTACACCCTCGAGGTTTATCTCAATACCACCTCTAACAAAAAGGATAGGTTAATAAAAGATGATAACAAGGGACAACGGCCCATACCTCAGCAATAGTAATTCTTCAAATGAGCCACGTTCCAGTTATTGTGCAGCGATTGCCCATCCATGGATTCCAGCTGATACGATCCTTCCCAGTTCGGACCCAACTTCCCATCATCGGGGTTCTTGGTATTTAAAGTAATTTTTCGAAGTACCAAGTCCCTAGTTTGAAAATGTCGGAGATTAGCCCTCCGGGTTTAATACCTCCATTTGTCATTTTTGAGTTGCTAAACGGACCAACGCATTTTCGCGTAGTTCGTCCGCCAGGTCGAGTTTTACGACCATAGCCTCCTCGTTTGATCCGTTGGTGACGTGTTGGAACCGGAAGCTCGGCTCACCAACTTCTACGGGAATTAGAGCTTCAGCCCCGTAGACCAACGAGAAAGGTGTCTCTCCTGTGCTCGATTTTGACGTCGTTCTGTAAGCCCACAATACCTCCGGAAGCACTTCTCTCCATTTATGTTTCGATGTTTCAAGTCTTTTCCTTAGATTTTGAATTATTGTTTTGTTCGTGGATTCCGCTTGCCCGTTTGCACTTGGGTGATACGGAGTTGATACTATCTTCTTGATTTTCAACCCCTCGAGGAAGTTGTTGACCTTGCTGCCAACGAATTAAGGGCCGTTATCACAATTTATTTCGGTCGGGATACCGAAACAACATATAATATGGTCCCATATGATATCAATAACCTCATTTTCTCTAATCCTTTCGAAAGCCTGTGCTTCAACCCATTTTGAGAAGTAATCAGTCATAAACAGAATGAAACGAGCCTTACCAGGTGCCCATGGTAGTGGACCGATGATGTCCATCCCCCATTTCATGAACGGCCAAGGAGATGTCACTGGGTGCAGTAACTCCCCGGGTTGATGAATCATCGGGGCGTGCCTTTGACACCCATCACATTTCGAAACAAAGTTTTTCGCATCGTCCTCTATCCGATTCCAGTAATAATCGATTCTGATAATTTTTTGAACCAAGGCTTCCGCACTGGAGTGATTACCGCAGGTACCCTCGTGGATTTGTCTCATCTAATCTGTTAAGCAGAACCGAGCTTCTTTGGTCCGGAGTGATCGTGATTCTTTAGGGTCGCTCAGGAGCTTCCCACTTTGCAAGTAGTCGATATATCTATTGCGCCAATCCCAATTTATACCCATTGTGTTTATCTCGGGCTGCCCGTTTTCTACCGCCGAATTCATCAATTGCACTACGGTATCGGGGTTGAATTCCTCTGCTTCGATCGAAGAGCCCAAATTGACCAATGCGTCTGTTTCGTTGTTCTGCTCCCTGGGTACATGTTGCATGATCCATTCTTTAAACCAGTGTAGTATCACCTGAGTTTTCTCTAAGTATCTTTGCATTCACTCATCCTTGACCTCGAAGATGCCATTCACCTGGTTCACGACCAAGAGAGAGTCGCATTTTGCTTCGATTATTTCAGCTACCAGACTTCGAGCCAATTCCAAACCTGCAATCATAGCCTCATACTTGGCTTCATTATTAGTCAATTTTATAGTCCTAATCGATTGTCTAATGAGATCATCGGCGGGGGTCTTAAGAATAATGCCCAACCCGGAACCTTTCAGGTTCGATGCCCTGTCTGTATGTAGGGACCAGATACCCGAAGACTTTCCCGAGGTTAAAAAAAGACCTTTCTCTACCTCGGGAATCATGGCGGGGGTAAAATCTGCCACAAAATCAGCTAAGATTTGAGATTTAATAGCTGTTTTAGGCTTATACTCGATATCATACCCGGTAATATCTATGACCATTTGGTCAGTCTACCTGATAACTCCGGTTTATGCATGACATTTTTTAGCGGGTAAGTAGTTACTACACATATCGGATGGCATTGAAAATAAGGTTTTAGCTTTCTTGATGCACTTACCGATACCAAGGCCAACTTTTTGAGGTGTGGATAACGAGTCTCCGCATCTCCTAAAGTCCTACTCACATAATAGATTGGGAATTGCGTACCTGCTTCTTCTCGGATCAAAACACCGCTTACCGCTACCTCAGACACGGCAAGGTATAGGTATAACTGTTCGTCAGCCTTCGGTGTGTGCAGTAGGGGTGGGCTCGATAAGTACCTTTTCAATTCCTGCAAAGCCTTTTGACATTCCGGTGTTCAAATGAAGTCATTCTTCTTTCTTAGTAGTGCGAAAAAATGGTGACTTTTATCCGAAGACCTCGAAATGAAAAAGCTCAGTGCTGCTATCCTTCTAGTGAGCCTCTGTACGACTTTGACATTGTTCACCACCTCAATATCCTCAATGGTTTTGATCTTATCCGGGTTGATTTCAATTCCCCGATTCGACACCATGAAGCCCAAAAATTTGCCCAATCGGACACCGAAGGTTTTAAAGAATTTGCCCAATCGGACACCGAAGGTTTTAACAGTAAGTCCCGTATCGGGTAATAAAGAAGGTTTTCTCTTGATCCTCCGGGTGCATCTGGATCTGATTATACCCCGAGTAAGCATCGAGAAAACTTAACATCTCATACCGGACCGTCGAGTCGATCATTCAATCGATATGAGGCATCGGGAATGAATCATTTGGCCATGCTTTGTTCAGATCGTTATATTCAACACACATTCTAAACTTATTACCTTTCTTTGGCACCACAACTACATTAGCTAGCCAGTCCGGGTATTTTACCTCCCGGATAGAGCCTATTTTTAAAAGCTTTGTTACCTCATCTTTTACGAAGGCATGTTTTGACTCGGCCATTGGTCTCCTTTTCTGCTTCACCGAGGCGAAATTCTTATCGAGGTTGAGCTTATGTGTTGTGACTTCCGGTGGTACACCTGTCATGTCTATATGGGACCACGCAAAACAATCGGCATTAGCTTGAAGAAATTTAATTAACTTGTTCCTAAGCTCCGAGGTTAACCCCGTGCCCAGGTATACCTTTCTATCTGGTAGATGTACGAACAAGATGATCTGCTCCAGCTCCTCCACGGTAGATTTGGTTGCATCCGAATCATCGGGTAATACAAACGACCTAGGCACGCCAAAATCGTCCTCTTCACCAGCCAGGTTTGTTTTTTTCTGCTCCGCTTTCGAACCCGTATTCTTTAATTGCTATTTGGCATCCTTGCCTTCGATTGATTCATCATCTCTTTGATCCAGTTTCTTTGGAACGAGGGGTGTTTCCTCGATCGCGAACATTTCTGTTACTGCGGGTTGTTCGCCTTGGATAGTTTTTATCCCTTCTGGGGTTGGGAACTTCAACAACTGATGTAGTGTCGATGGTACTGCTCTCATTCTATGAATCCATGGTCTGCCGAGTAAAGCATTATACTTCATATCTCCCTCGATGACGTAGAACACCGTCTGTTGTATAGTGCCGTCAATGTTGACCGGCAAAGCAATTTCGCCCTTTGTAGTCTCACTTGCCATATTGAACCCGCTGAGTACCCGGGCTACCGGGATAATCTGATCCAGTAACTTCAATTGCTCCACCACTCTCCATCTGATAATATTGGCTGAACTACCTGGGTCAATCAAAATACGTTTAACCTGTGATTTAAAAATATGGATAGAAATTACCAATGCATCATTGTGCGGTTAAATGATGCCTTCTGCATTCTCGTTACTGAAGGAGATGGAGCCCTCGGGTATGTAGTCCGCGGTCTGCTTTTTTCGCACAATTGAGACTTTTGTTCTTTTCATCATTGGTCCTCGTGGTTCATCCGTTCCGCCTATTATCATATTGATTACATGTTGGGGTTCCACCGGCTCTGCTCGTTTGTGACTCTCCCTTTCTTTGTAGTGATTTTTGGCTCGTTCACTCAGAAATTCTCAAAGGTGGCCATTTTTCAATAAGCTAGCCACCTCTTCCCTTAATTGACGGCAATCTTCAATTCTGTACCCATGGGTCTCATGATACTCACACACCACATTCGGGTCCCGTTGACCCGGGTCGGATCTTAATGGCCTTAGCCATCTAGCCTCCGTGATACGGCCGATAGCCAAGACCAGGTCCTAGGTATTGATGTTGAAATTGTATTCTGATATCCTCGGTATGTCTTTATTGCTAGCCGAACTCCCGGCATCACTTCTAAAGGACAGGCCTCGACTGTTTAACGGGCATTCAGCTCGTTTATCGCCCTTACTAGAGAAGTGATTGGGTTCGATCCTCGATTTTTCTGACCTGAAGCTCGGTTTTTCCAACTGAGAGTACGGTCGGTATCTTTCCCTCGATGGTCTTGTCTCCAGTTCATAATTTTTTCTCGACCTCTCAGAGTTTTTGCTCATATTTATAGGTCCTGGGGGAAGTTCGAGCTGGTCATCCTCTACTCGAATCATAGATTCGTATCTGTTCTGGACATCTGCCTAGGTTACAGCCTCGTACTCCAACAAGTTCTCCTTCAGTTTGAATGAAGCAGTCAAGCTCTGAGGATTAAGCCCTTTGGTGAAAGCTTGCGCTGCCCATTCTTCCGGAACCGGAGGGAGCTCCATCCGTTCCCTTTGGAAACGGTTCACAAATTCTCGTAGCAACTCATCGTCCCTTTGGGCTATCCGGAAGATGTCCGCCTTCCGGGCCTGCACCTTTTTGGCCCCAGCATAGGCCTTGATGAACGCATCTGTGAGCATTTCGAAAAAAGTGATAGAATACTCGGGCAGATGGTCATACCAGGTCAATGCTCCTTTCGAGAGTGTTTCTCCAAATTTTTTCAACAACACGAACTCAATTTCATCCTCTTCGACATCATTGCCCTTTATGGCACAGGTGTACGAAGTCACGTGTTCCTGCGGGTCCGTTGTACCATCGTATTTCGGAATATCCGGCATCTTGAACCTTTTCGAGATTAGCTTCGGAGCCGCACTCGGAGGGAAAGGCCTTTGAATGTACCTTTTCGAATTCGGCCCTTTCAGAATCGGTGGAGCTCCCGGGATCTGATTCAGCCGAGAGTTATACGTTTCCACCCTCTTCTCCGTTGAATCGACCTATTTTGCCAAGGTCTCGAGCATCTTCAGAACTTTGGCAGACGAACCGGCTCCGGATCCATTGCTCTGAACTATCCATGTTTCGTCCCTCCTTGGTTCGGTGACCCCTTTTGACATTACCGGAGCTGCCTTGTCATTTTTGCTCTGAAGCTAAGCTATAGCAATCCCCTTTTCGGCTATGGCAATCCCCTGTTCCCGCAACATTTCAAATATTAAACGTAAGTTAATCTCATCTGGAGTATCCTGCGTTTTTTGACCTTGAGCCCGAGATAAAGTAATTGAGTTATGAGTATTCAAGGGATCGGTGGCCGGCAAGGCGGCATTCTCCAGATTCACGGTATTCTGTTGGTTGAGGCCTTCTCTCGAGTGGACAGAATTTGGATCGACTGGATTTATAGGTAGGTTTCGTAACCCGCTGTTGTTCTCGTTTTCAGCCGCTATCTCGTTGTTGTTCACATGGCCAGAGTGTCCGCTGCTTGCCATTTTGTCCGCTTTTTGTGAATATTTGCAGATTCTTCAACCAACAGGTGAAAGAAGGAAGCAGCAAAGATTGAAAAATCACTATTATCCTAGCCCCACGGTGGGCGCCAAACTGTTTACACCGAATTTCGATAACAATTAAATTTGTAAGTGAGATATAGGATATGTGGATGAACTTTAATCTATTAGGTTAGTGTGAAATGCCAATGGATTTGTCTATAGCTATATTTATATGAATAGGTGCTTGCGATATATAGTCGTATATATACATATGATGGTGATTGATTTATACCAAATATATTAAGTAATATTGAAAGGGTAAGCAAACTAATGAAGAACACCAGGAGATCCGGACCAATATCCTTTAGGTGGGAGCTTTATATATTTGGCTATTACAATGTTGAGCTATCAAAAAGAAGCTAACCTCCAAAAAAGGGAAGAATGTCCTCTATTTATAGGTATGCCTTATGGACCATGAATACAATACAAAAGCCTTTATGAATAAAGAAACCCTAAAAAAGATAAGGTATGACCGTACGGTCTGACACCCATACGATCGTCAGTGCAAATGGCAGAACGGTTCCCGACGCATGGCAATCTCACAATCGGCTATCCGAACCAACGGACACGTTGATTTGGGCTCGGCGTATCCGGACCAACGGACACGTTTTTTCTTGTCTCGGGTCAATTACATCGGTACGATATCCCGGTGTGAAGAAATGATCGAGCATGCTCGTGCTCATTTGAACTTATCCTCGGCTCCAGTCTCACCGGTCACACATTGACCCGGTTTTTACCGTATACAATAGTATCTTTTTATGCAGTTCAAAATATGTAATTTGGTTTCATAAATTAATGTGACGAATCTTAGTCCAAATTCTCACTAGAAATTTAATAATTTGACCTTCCTATTAGAATTCCTACAGCACAAAACGAAAAAAATGTAATGCTACTTAATCTTAGTTAATTAACACTTGGATTTGCAACCAATAGCCTAATTAATTCAAATTAACGTTATTCTAATATTTGCTGAAAAAAAAAGTTTTAGTCACACCTGTACAATGTATTAGGTTGACGTTGAAGTTAGGTTGGATGAGGGGTAGGGCTGTAGGTAGAGCTGTCAGTAGGGGCTTGGCCCGCGAAGCCGGCCCAACCCAACCCTTCATTTAAGTAGGGTTAGGCTAGGATTTCTTTGGCCCATATAGAAGTGAAGCTCAAAAGCCCAGCCTCTCTTGGCCCGCCGGCCTCAAGGTTTGGGCTGAGGCCAGCCCTTGAGGCCAGAAAAGAATAATAAATTAATTAATTTTTAAAAAAATATAAGCAAATTAAACAAAAAGATAAAAAGTAATGATAAAAAAGGAATGTACTTACTACTAAGTAGTAAATTAGAAACTAGAGCAATACTTTTTTAGTCTTAGAATTTTTATTATGTTTAATTTCTTTTGAACGTGATCTGAATTAGTGATCAAAAATAATAATTTATATTTGTTCTCTTAAATTTTTTTCTTCTATGATATGAATTTGCGCAAGAATGGTGTGGTAGAAGATTCTATTTCATATTGCAAATGTTTCATGTTCAAATTGTACCAAAAATCACTTAGAAAATGTTATTTCGAAAGACGAAAAAATACGAAAAAACTTAAAGGGTTGGCCCGTCCTAACCCGCGGCCCGTTTAGGGCTGGTTTGGGCTACCATTTTGCAGGCTCTTCAATTAAAAGGGTCAGCCCGTCCTAGCCCATTTAATTCTTTGGCCCTTTAGGGCTGGGTTGGGTTGGGCTGGGCCAACCCGTATTGACACCTCTAGCTGTAGGGGTGACAGATGAGACGTTTGGGCTGAAGTTGGCGAGGTGAGATGGGCTGAGTCAATAAATTAGCTTTTTTTTGCACGGATTGGCCTTCATTTGGGGTGGTTTTTAATTTTTGTCCTTCAAATTAATGGTCTTTACGTTTTACCTTTCACCTAATACCTCGAGGTTGTGGGTTCAAACCCCCACCTCAGCAAAATAAAAAATCGCAAGGCAGAATTTTACAAATCTGCCCATCTAAGGCAGAATTGGGCCTTAAGACTGAATTTGAAAATTTGTAGCGAAATTCTACCTGAGGGCAAAAGTTAAAAACCACCATTTTGAGGGGCAAAAATTGAAGACTGCCCCCAGCGAAGGACAATCCTGCAAATTGCCCCTAAATTGGTAAAAGACGGGCTGAAGTTAGCCCAAGTAAGCTTTGCTAAGATGGACTGGATCAAGATGGATTAAGCAACAATTTTTTTGCGCGGATTGTCCTTCATACGGACTGGTCTTTAATTTTTGTCCCTCAAATCGCTGGTCTTTAATTTTTTCGATGTCAAAGATATTTTCAGCTTTTTTTTTTTTTACTTAAATTGCCGACGGACAAAAATTAAAGATCAACGATTTGAAGGGCAAAAAGTAAAGACCGCCCAAAGATAAAGGGCATTCATACGAATTTCCCGTTAGACAATGGGCAATTTGGACGATTGCCCTTATTCGGGGGTGGTCCTTAATTTGTGCCCCTCAAACTATTGGTCTTTAATTTTTGCCTTTCGTCTACAAACTCATGGGCTTCAGGTTCGAATCCCCGCTAGTGAAAAATTTAAAAAAAAGTCGCAAGGCAGAATTTGTCTGCAAAACTCTTCCTTAAGGCAGAGTTTGCTACCTTATAACGAAGAGTTTACCATGGGGTTAAGGCAAAGTTTGAATCCAAAAATCTACCTTGTGAATCAAAAATCCTGTCTTACGATTTTTAAAAAAAAAAAAATTACTGAGCGGGGGTTCGAAGCCGGAACCCATTAGGCAAAGGAAAAAATTAAAGATCGACAATTTGTGGGACAAAAATTAAAGACCGTTTCCTTTGAAGGGAAATCCGCGCCAAAAATGTTAAACAATAGGTCACAACCCAATCTGTCAAATTTGACCTAACTTCTTCTTTTTTTTGGAGATACCAACAAACATTTTCAACCAAATATTCTCAAACAAATTTCCGTACATGTTACAAAAAGTTATAGGGTGTGTTCGGTATGGAGGAAAACATTTTCCGGAAAATGTTTTCCAATTTTCCCATGTTCGTTTGGTCAAAAATTTTGGAAAACATTTTCTTTAGATAAACAAGTTCCTCAAAAATGGGGAAAATGACTTCCCTAATAAAAGTAGGAAAAACAAGTCTATAAGTGCATTCCACCAATCACCCAACCCAACCCCCAACCACTCCGACCACCCCACTCCTTCCCCCTCCCAAAATAAAATTAATTTTGTTTTTAAAAAAAAATTTGAATTTGTTTTTTTTGTTTTTTGCACCACCCACCCAACTCCTACCCCACCCCACGCAACCCACCCTCCCCCCCACACCCCACCCCCCTCCCAAAAAAATTAATTTTGTTTTGAAAAAAAAGTTTTAAGTTTTTTTGTTTTTTTTTTTTTTTTTTGTTTTTTGCACCACCCCAACCCTGCTCCACTACCCCTCCCCAAATTAATTTTGTTTTGAAACAAAGTTTTGAATTTTCTTTTATGTTTTTTGCACCACCCACCCCGCCCCCTACCAAAAAAAAATTTTTTGAAAAAAAAGTTTTGAATTTTTTTTTTTTTTTTTGCACCACCTCCACCCCCACCCCCACCACCCCCCCCCCCAAAAAAATTAATTTTATTTTGAAAAAAAAGTTTTGAATTTTTTTTTTGTTTTGTTTTTTGCCCCACCCCCACCCCCCTTTCCCGACACCCACCACCCCCTCCAAAAATAATTGAGGGTGGGGGTTAGTGGTGGGTGGTTATGGGGGTTGGTGAGGTATGGGTCCACACCGGGGGGGAGGGGGGATGTGGTGGTTTAGAAAATTCAGAAAAAAATTAAATACTTAAAAAAAATGGGGGTGGGGTTGGGGTGGAGTTGTGCGGCTTGCGTGGGTATTTTCCTTAAAATATTTTCTTCCAACCAAACGAACATGAGAAAATAAGTAAAAAATTCACTTATTTTCCGCTACCCAAACGAACATGAGAAAATAACTAGAAATTCACTTATTTTCCAAGAATACATTTTCCTTCATACCGAACACACCCATAATTTTACAAACAAGTCCTTTAAGTCAAGTTATTAAGCATAAAGCTTCAGAAGAATATTTCTTTGCTTCAGAAGAATCTTTCTTTTAATTTAGGTGGAAAATTACTTTTAAAAAAAAAAAGCTTTGGAGGTTAAGCTTGTGCTATTTACCATCCATGTAATTTCATGAATTACAATAACTCTCTTATTTTAACTTGTTCATAATAATTTTTTTGTTTTTTTCCATGATGTAAATGCACTCGATTTGGATCCAAACGTCAATCAATGCAAAAACAATTAATAACATCAATTTTTATATTATTTCCGTCCCAATTTATTTGACACATTTCGTTTTTCAAGATTCAAACTTTCTTAATTTGATCGTGTGTTTGACCATAGAATCTTTAAATTTTTCGAAATAAAATTTATATATTTGGAAACTACGTAAAAGATACTATAAGGACCTATAATTAATAATTTAAAATATTTAAAAGACATGTGAAAAATTGCAGTCAAAGAATAACTTGTTTGACTCTTGAAAAGAGAAAAATGTCAAATAAATTGGGACGGAGGGAGTAACAAATATGAGCTACCCATCTGAAAATTTAAAAAAAAAAAAAAACGAAAGAAACAAAAAAGAAGAAGCTGCCAATATAATTAAGTGCATACAGTTTAATAGAAAAATTAAGAAGAAGAAGAAGAAGAAGAAGAAGAAGAAGAAGAAGAAGAAGAAGAAGAAGAAGAAGAAGAAGAAGCCATTACAGTTCAAGTGCTAAATCAATTCAATAGCAAAAAATTGCATTTGATTGGTTTACCATTTACTGGATTTGATTTAATATTTTACAGAACTGTTGTTGTTCAAAGATGCAGGAGAAATAAAAAATTTGGATTTGACTAAACTGTTTTTGTTCAAAGATTAATAGTTTGATTTGATTAGTTTAGCATTAATTGTTGTTGAAGCTATTTTCTCTCGTTCAAACTTTGATCACGACAGAAAGAAGAGAAAGTGATAACTTACATAAACTATGCTTAATGGCGGGTCAGTTTGGGCTAAAACTCTGTACTGATTTGGACTACTGAAATGGAATGGGTTTAATCGGGTTGTGCTATAAACTTAGCCCATCATCAATGCATTTTTTTGGGGGAAAATTTAACTATCATAGATAACTCTAAGAGTTATTTATGAATAATAACAACCTTTTAAATTAATTACTTTTCATAACTATAATGAATTTTCAATTTACCCATCATAGCTATACCAAATACATAGAGTTATTCCACTATATTTCAATAAGAATTTTCTAGTTTATCTCTTTGTTTTATGGTATCAGAGCCAAGTTGGGATTAGTTATTCTGTGAGAATATTCTTATTGTGTAATATGGATCAGTTTAATGCGGGAAGTGGTGCAAATGCACAAAATAGTATTGAGAAACTATTGGATGATGTACGAAAGCTTATCTTCAAGGTCAAGAATCGTGAAAATTGGTTGCTGGCCCAATAAACAAATTCCAATAGATACCCCTAATAATACTGAATCACATAGGAATGGAAGATCAAGTGCGGGAAGGCTCTATTTGCTTTAAGGACATCGATTAGCAAAGAGTTCATTGATATTGTTCGTGATGTTGGTTATCCAAATCAAGTCTAGGGAACTCTTGAAAGGTTATTTTCCAAGAAGAAATTACAATTATTGAAAAATGAATTGGCAATTATGATGCAAGGAAGCATGTCGATTTTAGAATATTTGTGCTAAAATTTCAGAACTAGATGCGACTGAGAAGATTAGTGAAGCCCGTTTAAGGAGATTCCTCATTCGTGGTTTAAACAATGAGTATACGCCCTTTGTCACCTCCAATCAAGGATGGGAAAAACAACTATCAGTTGAAGAACTGGAAAATCTATTGTCTAATCAGGAAGCTTTGGCTAAACAAATTGGCCAAATGTTCTTTTCACAAAAGGAAAGTCAAATAATGATGATAAAAAAAAATGTAGTAATCGGAGGAAGGTTGCTGGTAACAGTTCACAAGGTAACAGATCAGTCAGGTGCCATAGATGTGGGAAGCTTGGGCATATTCAGAGCTATTTTTGTGTTAAGATCTCCAAAGAAAATGTTGCTTAAGAAGATGAACAAGACAATGAGCCTAAATAGGAGTGTTGCTTTACTGTTGAAGATGTTGAAATAAAAGACAATGAGGCTTTTGAATCGGCACCAAATAAATCTCATATCAATTATGTTGATTTCAAGGAGAAATGGATCGTTGATTTTGGTTGTTCGCACCATGTGACCAGCGACGATTCATTATTTTCAGAGTCGTGACAAGATAATGGAGAAAGAATTATAGTAACGGTTGATAACTCGACTTATCCAGTAATGAAGGAAGGTGTCGTTAAGATTAGTGTTAATGATACAAACATCAGACTAAATGATGGCTATCATGTTCCACATTTGAAGAAGAATCTAGTTTCAGTCTCTCAAATTGCTGATTCTGAAAAATATGTTTTGTTTGGTCCAAATGATTTGAAAGTACTTGATAACATGAAAAATGTTGAAGCTGATGTTCTATTTGCTGGTAAGAAGAAAAGCTCTATATTGGTCATGTCAGCAAGAGAGGCGTATGTGAAGAAAACAATCCAGAGAGATAATGCAATGATATGGCATGCTCGACTGGGGAATTTAGGTTATCAAATGCCACAAAAGATCTCTTCAGATAAACTTTTAGATGGCATGCCAACGCTGAAAAACACAAAGAAAAAGGTGTTTTGTCAAGGTTGCGAATATGAAAAATCACAACGCCTTCCTTTTAGAAGTTCATCAAATCGTACATCAGCTCTATTTGAACTAGTTCACACAGATTTGATGGGACCAATACAAGAACAACAAGTTATAGTGAGTATCGATATGCGACGATATTGGTAGATGACTTCTCCAGATTTACTTGGGTGTATTTTCTTAGGGAGAAAAATGGAGCACTTTCCAAGTTCATTGAATTTAGTGGCACTGCACAAAAGGAGTTTGGGAAAAAATAATGTGCTGATGACAATGGCAGTGAATGTATGTCAACTCGTTTCTTTCATTTTTGTGAGAAAAATGGCATTGAATGACAGTTGACGTGTAATGGCTTCTTCTTCTTCTTAATTTTGCTATTAAACTCTATGCACTTAATTATATTGGCAGCTTCTTCTTTTTTGTTTCTTTCGTTTTTTTTTAAAAAAAAAAAATTCAGATGGGTAGCTCATATTTGTTACTCCCTCTGTCCCAATTTATTTGACATTTTTCTCTTTTCAAGAGTCAAACAAGTTGTTCTTTGACAGCAATTTTTTCACATGTCTTTTAAATATTTTAAATTATTAATTATAGGTCCTTATAGTACCTTTTACATAGTTTCCAAATATATAAATTTTATTTCGAAAAATTTAAAGATTCCATGGTCAAACACACGATCAAATTAAGAAAGTTTGAATCTTGAAAACGAAACGTGTCAAATAAATTGGGACGGAAAGAGTATAAAAAATGATGTTATTAATTGTTTTTGCATTGATTGACGTTTGGATCCAAATCGAGTGCATTTACATCATGGAAAAAAACAAAAAAAATTATTATGAACAAGTTAAAATAAGAGAGTTATTGTAATTCATGAAATTATGTGGATGGTAAATAGCACAAGCTTAACCTCCAAAGCTTCTTTTTTCTTTTTAAAGTAATTTTCCACCTAAATTAAAAGAAAGATTCTTCTGAAGCAAAGAAAGATTCTTCTGAAACTTTATGCTTAATAACTTGACTCAAAGGACTTGTTTGTAAAATTATGGGTGTATTCGATATGAAGGAAAATGTATTCTTGGAAAATAAGTGAATTTCTAGTTCTTTTCTCATGTTCGTTTGGGTAGCGGAATTAAGTGAATTTCTTACTTATTTTCTCACGTTCGTTTGGTTGGAAGAAAATATTTTAAGGAAAATACCCACCCAAGCCGCACAACTCCACCCCAACCCCACCCCCACCCCCATTTTTTTTAAAGTATTTAATTTTTTTCTGGATTTTCTAAACCACCACATCCCCCCCTCCCCCCGGTGTGGACCCATACCACACCAACCCCCACAACCACCCACCCCTAACCCCCCACCCTCAAAATTTTTGGAGGGGGTGGTGGGGTGTCGGGAAAGGGGGGTGGGGTGGGCAAAAAACCAAAAAAAAAAAAAAATTAAAACATTTTTTTCAAAATAAAATTAATTTTGGAGGGGGGGGAGGGGGTGGGGGTGGTGCAAAAAACAAAAACAAAATTCAAAACTTTTTTTTCAAAACAAAATTAATTTTTTTTGGAGGGGGGCAGGGTGGGTGGGGGTGGGGGTGGTGCAAAAAACATAAAAAAAAATTCAAGACTTTTTTTTCAAAACAAAATTAATTTGGGGAGGGGTGGTGCAAAAAACAAAAAAACAAAAAAAAAAAACTTAAAACTTTTTTTTCAAAACAAATTTTTTTTTTGGGAGGGGGTGGGGTGTGGGGGGGAGCGTGGGTGGGTGGTGCAAAAAACAAAAAAAAAATCAAAATTTTTTTTTAAAAACAAAATTAATTATATTTTGGGAGAGGGAAGGGGTGGGGTGGTCGGAGTGGTTGGGGGTTGGGTTGGGTGGTTGGTGGAATGCACTTATAGACTTGTTTTCCCTACTTTTATTAGGGAAGTCATTTTTCCCATTTTTGAGGAACTTGTTTACCTAAAAAAAAATGTTTTCCAAAATTTTTGACCAAACGAACATGGGAAAATTGGAAAACATTTTCCGAAAAATGTTTTCCTCCATACCGAACACACCCTATAACTTTTTGTAACATGTACGGAAATTTGTCTGAGAATATTTGGTTGAAAATGTTTATTGGTATCTCCAAAAAAAAAAAAAAAAATAAGTTAGGTCAAATTTGACGGATTGGGTTGTGACCTATTGTTTAACATTTTTTGTGCGGATTTCCCTTCAAAGGCACCGGTCTTTAATTTTTGTCCCACAAATTGTTGATCTTTAATTTTGCCCTTCGCCTAATGGGTTTCGGCTTCGAACCCCCGCTAGGTAAAAAATTAAAAAAAAAATCGTAAGACAGAATTTTTGATTCGCAAGGCAGATTTTTGGATTCAAACTCTGCCTTAAGGAAGAGTTTTGCAGACAAATTCTGCCTTGCAATTTTTTTTTTTAATTTTTGACTAGCGGGGATTCGAACCCGAAGCCCATGAGTTTGTATACGAAAGGCAAAAATTAAAGACCAATAGTTTGAGGGGCACAAATTAAGGACCACCCCCGAATAAGGGCAATCGTCCAAATTGCCCATTGTCTAACGGGAAATTCGTATGAATGCCCTTTATCTTTGGGTGTTCTTTACTTTTTGCCCTTCAAATCGTTGATCTTTAATTTTTGTCCGTCGGCAATTTAAGTAAAAAAAAAAAAAAAAACTGAAAATATCTTTGACATCGAAAAAATTAAAGACCAGCGATTTGAGGGACAAAAATTAAAGACCAGTCCGTATGAAGGACAATCCGCGCAAAAAGTTGTTGTTTAATCCATCTTGATCCAGTCCATCTTAGCAAAGCTTACTTGGGCTAACTTCAGCCCGTCTTTTACCAATTTAGGGGCAATTTACAGGATTGTCCTTCGCTGGGGGCAGTCTTTAATTTTTGCCCCTCAAAATGGTGGTCTTTAACTTTTGCCCTCAGGCAGAATTTCGCTGCAAATTTTTAAAATTCTGCCTTAAGGCCCAATTCTGTCTTACATGGGCAGATTTGTAAAATTCTGCCTTGCCATTTTTTATTTTACTGAGGTGGGGGTTTGAACCCACAACCTCGAGGTATTAGGCTAAAGGTAAAACGTAAAGACCATCAATTTGAAGACAAAAATTAAAAACCACCCCAAATGAAGTCCAATCTGTGCAAAAAAAAAGCCAATTTATTGACTCAGCCCATCTCACCTCGCCAACTTCAGCCCAAATATATAAAAATAACAAAAAAATACATAGAAATAATAAACTTAAAAAAACAAAATACATATAAATAATAAACAACAACAAGATAGCACAAATAATCTTCCAAAATTTTAGTTTTTTTTTTTTTTCAAATCATTTTTCTCGTGTTGAGTCTCTAAGGTTAGCCTTGAAAAAACTTTGTTTTTCTGTGGATTCTTTTAGCAAGACTCCAAAAGGTTAATTTTTTCTTGTGCTTCCATAAGCTTAAATTGCAAGTCAAACTTCACGGAATCTCTAACGATACAGTGGCGGTATCTCTATCAACAAGAGGCTTTTTAAGCTTAATGTTATATTCCCATTGAAAATGTTTGCAACCATTCATATCCTATAAAAATTACAAGAAAATAAGTTTTTGAAAGTAAAATATGTAGATAATGTGAAAAAAGTCTAAACCCTAAAAACTTGTAAAAAAGAAGCAAACTATTTGGAGAATGAACTAAACCTTTTTATTGAAAGCTTATTTGAAAGAATACAACAGAAATTTAATTTACAGACTAAACCCTAAAGCCATAACCGATTTTAGGAGCATAACTGGACTCCTAAAAAGTTCAGAAAATATCCTACTACATCAGAGTATCGATATACTCTGTTATTGACTCCAACCTATCCCGAAAATATAGGAACAAACACATTGACTTGGTAAACTAAATGACAACAAAGAAATCAGTAAATATGCACTAATTTATAATATAGATGTGAGATACATTCAGTAAAATTATTATAAAATGAGGGAGACCAAATCAAAACTCCATATATAGTATTTAATGATGCATCTACCTCCATTAGCGCCCAGATTACCTTTTGAGCCTCTATCTTTATTTAACTTAATAAATTGTTTTCCTGGGAACTTTCATCGGACTACATAGATATGGAAAATTAGGCAATATTAGCTATCCCCCATAGAGCTTCCCATTTTAGAATAGGGCTAATCACTGAGAATTATTAATGGGAAACTATATTAATCTGCTGATTAATCTCCAAAAACACCTGAGTAACATGATATGTGCAGATAATTACAACGTATACATGGTAAGTAATATAATGCACAACAATTAGCATTCATGAATATGCATTAGCCCCCGGTAATCGCATGTATGCTCGACACTCTATAACGCTACCTCCACACATACAAGACACTCTAGAACATGATTACTTTGGTAAAATTTCCCTATTGAGGCCAAAGTCTTAACTTTCCTCGGTTCAACTAAGCTTTTAACCTTCCAAAACTGCTTTTTCGTGCCCGGATGCGTCCAAACAACTCAACTCTAATATGGCCAAAAGAATATTCACGAGCTCAAACAATGCTATTGAACTCCGTTTCATGATTTAGTACGCAGTCTTAGTGAAAGTCGACCCCGAATTTATATGGTCAAACTTTGAAATAAATAACATATTTCGGTTACTCATAATCCCACGAGTCCAAATATATAATTAGATTTATATTTTGAGTTCACTTGCTAGCTCATATCGTTAATTTACCAATTATAGGGCTTAGTACCAAAGTCCCAAATGTCACTTTTAAATCTATAGTTTACGTGTAATTATCAATGGTATTTAAGATATAGATTCAAATCAGTGTTTAGAACACTTACCCCTAATTTGTGAATGAAATCCTCGTCCAAATCACCTTAAGGTCGAATAGTCAATACCCAAATTGTGAAACAATGAATGAGATCCCAAAAAAATCTGATACATATATCTGAAGACTTAAGAAATTATTTATTGCAATCGCGACACCAGAGGTGCGATTGTGATTCAGGTGTACTCAACCCTGCGCGATCGCAACACAAGCATCACGATCGCTTACTTTAGCCAGGTGGCCAACTATCGCGATCGCGATGCTCAACAGATTTCCTGATCTCAATTGTGACTCATGGTCTGCAATCGTGATACACAACTGCACCAGCAAAAATGTCCAATTTTTCAAATTTCAGAATGTGATCAAAACTAACCTGAGCACCTTGGGTCCCATCCCAAACTAATAAACCCCTCCGACCCATGAAAATTTGAAAACTATAGATTCATTAGTACCAATTTTGCCAACAAATCTCATATGGTATTGTTGACTTATACAAGGTTTGAATACACAATTTAAAGCTTTAAATTTAAAAACGAGGGGGAGGGCTGGATTGTTACATATCCTTAGATTAGCGAGAGAGTATTAGACAGAAGTGTCAAATACTTCAAACTACATGTGCCTGTATAGGAATATGGTCGTAACCATTGGTTCGGACAATTAGATTCCTTGCTTGAAACTTAGTGTTAGACTAGCTAACATCATGTCGAAACCACTCGGCACTGTGGTGAGGCGGCTTAGCCGACCAGACTAGGATCGGGCCCCATATACACATAGTGGTTTATATGCACATGTGTCAGTGCCAATAGAGATTCCCGCTTAAGTTATGATACTCCTTCCATTTTAATTTATGTGAACCTATTTGACTGGATATGGAGTTTAAAAAAAAAACACTTTTAAACTTGTGATGTTAAATGAGTCACATATATTTTGTGTGGTTATTAATCATTGGATAAAAGTAAATTGTTTTCAAATATAGAAATGAGTCATTCTTTTTTGCACGGACTAATAAGAAAATAGGTTCACATGAATTGAAACGGACGGAGTATATGTTATGATATCAAAAAAAGGACTAAGGCCACATGTTGAGTATTAAATGAAATGTTTTAAGTTTATAATTTATTTACGACTTGTGAAATGTCTTTTATTGATTTGGATTGCATATCCATAGCATGAAATTTTTATTAAACTCTTGCCCAGTCTTGAGTTAGGTACTTGCTGGGTACGATGCGGATGTACTCAGTCTTACTTGGCAGTATTTTTGTTTTTCCCTTTCAGACACATGTGAGATCAGCATGGGGACATGAGTTGGGCGTTTGACTCCTCCAACTTGTTATGGTGAGTAATTGAGTTCACTATTGCACTAGTGGGTGTCTTAATGTCTAGTTGTTTTTTTAGTAATATTTAGTCAGTTAAAACTTCTATGTACATTGTGTGTCATGTATTTATGTTTAAAACATTATCACTTCATGAATTATGATCCACATGCTTACTATTTCTAGTTATAAAATTTCAGTTATCATGATACCTGCATAATTTATGTCTAAATTTGAAATGAATGTTAATTCGCTGTCACAAGTTTTAAGGTATCAAGTACCGATTACATTTCTTTAGTTTTGGAGCGTGCTATTTTTCTTTTATTTCAAGAATCAAATGTTCCTTGTAATTAAAGCCCCTTGTGTACAAGGTACTACAGTATATATGAGAGGGCAACAATCTTACAGATGAATTGGGACGGAGGTACTCCATCCGGATCAAAAAAAGAGCTCACTTAGTCATTTGCACACCCCTTAAGAAAATACTAACTCCTAAACAAAAATAGGTAATTTGACTAAACTACCCCTAATTAAATAAGCACTGGGATTTGATTATTTAACGCTTAATAGGGGCAAATATGAAAAATAATGTTAATTCTTTCTTGATTTGAAAGTGAACACTTTTTTTGACTCAAGAAAAGAAGACTAAGTGGACACCTTTTTTGATCCGGAGAGAGTAGTATTTAGTTTCTCTACTCTAATTTGTAAAAATCCAGAGTGTCGTTTTTGTCATTTGTGCTTCTGTGTAAAAGTTATCAGTTCAAATTAAAGGCGAATCAGTTTACGTGAATCCAGTAAATTTTATTCAAATACTTTATTTATATTTGTTGGGTGTGCGAACAAAGTACTACATTGGTAGATGAAAAGAAAAATGAGTTACTTATAAAGAGTTGGATACTCTTAATGATGTAAGGCCTTTTGGGGAAAAGCATGCGGACTTGACTCAAAGCGAACAATATTACGTTATGTTAAAAACATTTTTGGACCGTTTTAGCCCAACAATATTAAAAGTGGAGATAGATAAAGAAATTAGACGATCTGAGACATCAGATTGAAGACAAAGTATACTAATGTCATATACGTTATTAAAAGAGCACTCTGGAAAGGAGCAAAATAAATAAAGAAAGCAAAGCAAATCAACCCTCACAAACCCAAAATGAGTTATTACACAATGTAATGTCCCCAACAAACAAGAACTAATTAAAGATCTCTGTCCCTTGTACACTCTGGAGGAAGTGTAGGGTTCCTTTTTCTATCAGTACAATAGTTATAAATAGTAAATTTTTGGCGAACCCATTGAAGTCTTCTATACTGAGGTCCATCTAAATCTTGAAAAGCCTTTTGATCCCACCATTTCATGCCATTGGTGTTACAAACTTGCACTTCTTGCGGGGTGACAGCCTCGCAGCCATCGATGTGGAACGAAGTGTAGGAAGCGATGAACGGTGCAGCTGACCAATCGGTTTTCTCTAATCCTCCTCTCGTAGCCCAATCGTCTGCATTCCATAGACTCGAATAGATCTTCATTGGCTGATTGAACGGGAATTTCACACCTATGTCTTTGGAATTCTTGAATACTCTTATCGGGACATCGTCCACAAAGATCCTGCAATTTTTTTTCATATTAAATACACATAATATACATAAATATACATATCATATACACAATCAGTGTGTAGATTTTGTATATTTTGGCCAATGGGCATTACACCTTTGGAACACTCAAAAGAATGATAGCCAGCAAATATATAGGTTTTGTTTAAGTATAAATATACATATACATAAAATATACATATAATATACAAAATTAGTGTGTAAATTTTGTATATTTTAGCTAGCATCCAAAATTAATTTCAGCCGATGGGCATTACATTTTTTGGCCACTCAAAAGAATAATACTAGCTAGCAAATATATAGGTTTTGTATTAAATATAAATATACATATAAATATACACAGTATATACAAAACATGCATATACTGTGTATAATGGGCATTACACCTTTGGAACACTCAAAAGAATGATAGCCAGCAAATATATAGGTTTTGTTTAAGTATAAATATACATATACACAAAATATACATATAATATACAAAATCAATGTGTAGATTTTGTATATTTTAGCTAGCATCCAAAATTAATTTCGGCCGATGGGCATTACATTTTTTGGCCACTCAAAAGAATAATACTAGCTAGCAAATATATAGGTTTTGTATTAAATATAAATATACACAGTATATACAAAATATGCATATACTGTGTATAATGGGCATTACACCTTTGGAACACTCAAAACAATGATAGCCAGCAAATATATAGGTTTCGTTTAAGTATAAATATACATATACACAAAATATACATATAATATACAAAATCAATGTGTAGATTTTGTATATTTTGGCCAATGGGCATTACACCTTTGGAACACTCAAAAGAATGATAGCCAGCAAATATATAGGTTTTGTTTAAGTATAAATATACATATACACAAAAATATACATATAATATACAAAATCAGTGTGTAAATTTTGTATATTTTAGCTAGCATCCAAAATTAATTTCGGCCGATGGGCATTACATTTTTTGGCCACTCAGAAGAATAATACTAGCTAGCAAATATATAGGTTTTGTATTAAGGTATAAATATACACAGTATATACAAAATATGCATATAACATTCTAATTAATTAGTTTCTGCTGATGGGCCAAAAATGAAAAAAGACCTTTTAGATAAGTATAGTATTTAATTTCCCAGTTTTACCATGTTTTCTATTTTAGGAATCTAATCTCAAAAATGTTTGAAAAGAAAATGTCATCAACTTACACAATCTGAAAGGTGTTCCAAAGAACGGAATAGGAATGGAAGTCTTTGGTTGGATCAAACCAGAGATAGATCCTCTGTTCTCTGTCTCCTTTGCCTCCAGTGAACACATTGCTCTGCAATATGTATGGCTGACCTGTTCTGTTCCCCAGGAATTCGAAATCTATCTCATCGTGTTCTGCATTGTTTGACGATAGCTGAGGATAACCCCAAATAAATAAAAAGAACATCAGTCTCTCTTTTAATATGTAGTCAATAAAACTTTTGAATCTTGTGATCTTAAATTAAAGACCTGCATTACGTATCAAAATGCGTTTGAATGTTGTGATTTAAATATAGCATGTAAAATGTTGGATGTAAAGACCAAATATAGAATGTGGCATTTTTTAAAACATCCTAAATTGGAAAGTAAGAAACATAAATTGAAGCGAAAGCTATAAAAATTAGTATGTACTGCAATTAAGAAAATGATTACACACATAAAATGCAGTGACAACACCAGCAGAATCTCCTCCAACAAGCTTCATTTTCATGCTGAAGTGCCCAAAAAGATACGATCTCTTTGATTGAAATCCAGTTCCTTCAATCATCCAAAATTCAAAAGTGAGCAAATTAAAGCACAACTTTCAAGGATTTGAAGCGGTAGAAATAGAATTTTCACTAACGAAAGTCAAAATATAAAAAAAGTAAAAGCACGAAAAAAAAAAAAAAAAAAAACCTAGGGAATTAAACATATGGTATGTATGCAGAACTTTTTCTTCTTACCTATCTATGCGAATAGAAAAGTAGTATATTTACCTGTAGAATTGTCAAGAAGAAGCTCAGCAGTAGTACCACCATTAAGGTACTTGATATGGTGACTTGACCAACTAGGTTCATAGTTGTTCCAAAAAGGCACATCAACTGCCTTCCTTGGTGCCCCACAACTTACCAATATTGACAAATTAATCAAAACAAAACCAACTAGAACTCCCTTCATATTACCTCTTTTCTTTTCTTGAATGAGATATTGGTCATTTGGATATGGTTCATTATTTATAGAGGGGGATTTTGAATGTTATGCTGAAAAGGAACACTTGGCCATGTGTCAAGTGTCAACAGAACATTGAAGCAAGTGAGATATTGTCAGATATTTCGGTGATATATTTAGACTTCCAACTGTTGCGTAACTGCCCAATTTAATTAAGTACAAGACTTTTGTCTGGTGCAGATTGGAGGAGCAATCCACGGCGCCATGCACATGGTCCCATCAATCAATCAAAAGGAAATATGGGCCCATGTCGGAGGACAACAAACGCGCCTAGGAATACATAGGAGAAAATATTGATAATTCGTTTGATTGGATTGTTTATACCCAATCAAGTGTTCATGGGTCGGTTTGAGTTAGTTTTTGGTTAAAATCAAAATCAAATCTAACTTATAATCTGTTTCGTCAAATTTCTAAAAATAGCTTATTTTAAAAAGTATTTTTAAACTTTTTTAAAAAATACTTTTGGCTAAAAGCAGTTTGTGTTTAGCTAATTAATTTAAAAAGTACTTTTGAGCAGCAATTAGTATTTGGCTATGATTTTAAAAAGTGTTTATATGTATATTTTTTTCAAAAGTACTTTTCAAAAAAGTGTATTTGGGCAAAAGCTATTTTTTTAACCTTCTGAAAAACTCCTTCTGTTACTCCCCAAAAGCACTTATTTTCTCTCAAAAGCTTGGTCAAACACCTCACTTTTTTAAAATAAACACTTATTGAAAAAATAATTACTTTTGGGGGAAAAATAAGCTCGGCCAAACAGGCTATTAGTCGGTTTTTAAATTATTAAAACCAAACCAAACTAAATATAATGCATATTCACCGGTTTGGTTGTTGTCTGTTTGGTTCGATTTGGTGCGATTTTTCGATTTTTAAGAAACATAATGATATTTCTCTCTTTCATTATTTTTCTTACGATTAGGAAAGATTTTTCCATCGATCTTTTTTCAACTTATAATTCATTATTACCTTTTTATTGTGTGAGTTTTAAATTTCTTGGATTATGGAGAAAATATCTTAAGATCTATAAATTTTAATCAAGTGAATAATTTTTATAAGAAATACAATTTTTTTAAGGTAAATCTCATAGTTGTTTCTTTGAATAAACAAGTTCGGATTCATGGATTTCTTTTAAGAAATGGACTTAAGGTGTAGAGCTCATTAGTCTAATATATATAAAGAAATTTTTGATGAAAAAGTAAACAAAGTGTTTAAAATTATTTATTAAAAAATATATATTGTATATATAATTATAAAAATTGTGTATATTATTTAGTCAGTTTGGTTCGATTTTTTCTTCGGTTTGTTTTAATAAAATCAAAACCAAATCAAATATCATCGATTTTTTAAAATTCAAAACCAAAACAAACCAAACCCAAATAACTATTGGTTTATTTTATCGATTTGCGGTTTGGATTAGTTTTTAACCAAACCGTGAACATCCCTAAATTGATGTATAATACTCCCTATGTCCCAATTTATATAAGGAGGTTCGGAATACGAGGGTCAAAGCAGTTAATCCTTGATAGCAGCTTCCAGCATAGATTCTGTCACACCCTAATCCCGCTAGGGTGTGATGGGCACCCGACCCCATATCCGGAGCCGAGCGAACCCACAGACTTTCATTTCGTACATAATCTTTCCGGACTTTTAATCAAATAGAATGTAGTACATAGTAAAACTTACTGAAACATATATATATATATATATTTTGTAGCTTTCAAGTCAAACAAATCTGTAATCATACGGACTTTATAGCATAATACAAAACGACACATCGGCTGATGGAGCCGCTTACTAAACCGACATACCATACCCACGACTCTGTCTACAAAGTCTCTAACATTAACAGAACCTCTAACACATATCCTCTGACTCGGCAGTTCTCCAGGAGCAAATGGAGCTTGCCATCTTCGCTGGAACGTCTTCTATAATGTCTTCAACTCATCTGGGAGTACCTGCGCGGCATGAAACGCAGCCCCCGAAGAAAAGGGGGTCAGTACGGAATATGTACTGAGTATGTAAGGCATAAGATACAGAAAACGGAACCATAATCAAAGCAAACGGTACAAAAGGTACGTACATTACCCAGAATACTAAATACTTACTTTCCAGACGCGAATCATGTATCAGAAGGAGTACAGACCCAGAATACCAAATACTTAACTTCCAAACGCGAATCATATATCAGAAAAAGTACAGATCCAAAATACCAAGACACCAGAATGTCAAGATGCTTGTTCTTTTTCCAGACACAAATTATGAATGCCAATGTCGTACGTAGCATAATAATGTCGCGGAACGTACGGCCCGATCCATATAACATATCTCATGTGCAAATAACGTGTCCCGGCCCTCGAGTGAGGGACTCGGTGAATAGAACCATATATGTCAACATTGTATATCACATATGCATAACGTGTCCCGGCCCTCGAATGAGGGACTCGGTGAATAGAATCATATATGTCAACATCAAATGTCATGTATGCATGTAACGTGTCCCGGCCCGCCAGTGAGGGTCTCGGTGGATAACATGTCTCGGCCCTTCATTAAGGGACTCGGTAGAGGGGATCCGGTCCGGATCTGGCGCCATCATCATATACGTGTCCCGGCCCTCTACTGGTGGGTCTCGGTGAACAATGCAGTGGAGTACGCACGAGAACATGTCCTGGCCCGGGCTCAGTGAATAGACATATCCAGACTTGCACGAACAGAGTAGTGCGAAACCATATGCACACAAATCAAGACTCAGTACATATACACACTTACCGACATCCGAAGATTCAATAGAATAATCGTACGTGTTGTCGGCTGACAACCAAAACATCAGATTTTACAGAAGATACCCCTATCAGGATGTTTGTAGCAAATTATTCATAACAGATTACTCATATCATAATTCTTATATCAAATTACATACCGAAATCAGAAAACTTTTATCGGAATACTTTTATCAGAATATTCATATCAGAATGTTTTTATCCCAATACTTATGTCAGAATACTCGTACCAAAATACTTATGCCAGAATACTTGCATCAGAATACTTACGTTAGAATTCTTGTGTCAGAATATTCCTACGGATTATTTATATCAGATTACATACCCATGTCAGAATATTCATATTAGAGCACTTATATCAAGATACTTATATCAAAATATTCATATCGAAATATCCGTATCAAAATGTTCATATCAGGATACTTATATCGGAGTTGGGAACACTCATATCAAATCACTTGTATCGGACTATTTATATCAGAATAGTCAAATCAGAATACTTCTATCGGAGTTTCTAGATGCTTATTTCAGAGGATGCATACGGATCACAACAAATTCGGAACGATAGCCAAAAGTTTCCCTTAATTATTGTACGGAAATGAATCAAATAGGCCAACACGAACAGGTCTCGGGGATTGTGATCCCACCTCGGGTCAAGTCGAGGTGGCGTACACAAATTACATACATTAAACTTTATGGAGTCACTTATAAAAGTCTTAGTGTCCTTCGGTTCCATTTGGGCAAGTTATAGATGCTTCAACACTTATTCCAACAAAACATGAAGAATTTGATACAATTCTATTGAATGAAAAAAGGGTCAAATTCAAACTCGTATTTCTAGGAATAGAATCGCCCCCGAGGCTCGAATCCAAACCTAATATGTCTAAGACATGCCAAAAGAAGGAAAAGTAAAGTCTTACATACCTTTTCCGCTTCTTAAGCTTCTCCAAATTCAAGTTCCAAATTCTTCAAAATCTACAATTGGTCACAAATACCAAACATGATTATAAGCCTTTAGGAATTTAATCTTGAATCAACACTTGTCTTAATTTCTCAAGTAAATCCACTTATATTCTGCCGAAATTTCGGCAGCATCTCCCCTGTAAATATACCATCCCCGAGATTTCAACTCGGCCAAGAATACAACAACAAATCCGAGAATTTAACTCGGCCAAAATATCAACATCAATGTCAACAATCATATCTTCCAACTTCAACAATTTATTCAAAATACATTCCAACATTAGTAGCTCCTTTACATAACTTAATAACACTTCCTTTATATTCAATTCATAATTGTTCACACATTCAAATACTAATCCGAAACCATTCAACAATATTCAAGAATACTCCAACAACCCACACAACATTTCAAACGGCCAAACCACATACTACCCAAAATCTTCCAAACTCAACAAAAACAATGGCAACACATTTCTTTCTTTCAACTTCATGAACTACACTAACAATTCACACTAACAGCATTATCTTCCATAATTACAAGAACACTATATTCAATTCACATTAACTTCTAACATAAGTCTCTAACCCTTACAACTTCACTAAGATCATTAGATTTTTATTAACAACATAAAATCCATAACAACACAACCAAAATGTTAAGTAAAATTGGCCCCTTAATTTTTCACAATACACACGGCCACAACCACTTCCATTCGGCCACACACACACACTACATATTTTCATGAATTTCATGCATTTCTACATACCACAACATCCATAATCATCCATAACATATAAAAGGAGATTGATTCCTTACCTTTTTCCTTCAACTCCCCACTTAGCTAGGGTTGTAAACTTGCAACAATAAGAGGGATTCTTGCTCCACCAATGGTACCACGTTGAAGAGGACCTTCAAATTAGTAGGAATACTAGAAGAAAATATTTTTTTAGATCAAAATTGAAGGTTCCATTTTTCTCTCTTCTTGGCCGAAATGGAGGGGTCTTTTTTTTCTCTCAAGGTTTCTTGAAAATTCTTGAGTTAAAGATGACTTTGTCATCTTTTTAATAACATGTAATGGTCTCTCATATGGGCCTTGGCCCATTAAGGTGGATGGCCACCTTGGTCAATTAATTCAAGCCCACTTTTTTTTTTTTTTTTGTGTTTTGTAATTCATGAAAATCTTTTTTTTTTCAAATTCCGAATTCGCCCTTGGCCTTCCCCGATATTTCCACATCAAAAATTTCCATAGAAAACTTGTGTGTTAAACAAGATCAAAATATGGCCTTGTCCTTGACTTCTCACAATTGTCTTGAAGTATCCGAATGTACAAATTACGGGATATAACAGATTCTTTGAGTGTTTAAAATAAAATTAACATATTTGTAAACTACATGAAAAGTATTATTAAAAGTCGACGTATTAGATAATGCAAAATATATTAAAAACTTCCCAAATAGTAAAACCCTCGTATAAATTGGGACAGAGGCAGTATGTGTTTTAACATAAATACACTACTAAAAAATTGCCAAAAATAAATGGCGCAAAACCCGACGGATCACGTCGGTTTTTTTCGCGAAAATTTGTGCTTACAATTCCGCCAAAATTTTTACACAAACGTCCGTCAGTTTCTTTAAATGTTTTTTTTTTTTTTGGTCAAAACCTGGTCAATGGATTAAAAAACACCGACGGACTGCGTCAGTTTTGTCCGTCGGTTTTTCTAATTCAATTAGACCCAAAACGGGTTCAATAGCAATTTCCCCCATTTCCCAAAAACTAAAAAAAACCTCCACCCATCACCTGCGCCACCACTCCCTTGCACCAACGTCCCCACCACTGGCGCCAATCTCCCCGCCACCCATCCCGACGACTTACAACCGTTTTTAACAAAAACAATTAAGGTTAGTACTCAAATTAGGGCTTTTAAATTTTTTTCAATGTTAGTTTTATTTGTAGAATTTAGGCTTAATGTTCGTCTATTTAGTTTTGTTAAACATCATTTGTAATGTTATTGATGTTGAATTTGTGAAAAAATGTAAACTTTATTTGATGAGTTTACTTTTCATATTTTTTTATTTTATTTTTTTTGCTTGAGATTGTGCTATATTTTATGTTAATTGTCAATGTATTTGTGTTAGGTTAGTTAACATCGTTTGTAATATTATTGATGTTGAATTTGTGCAAAAATGTATACTTTATTTGACTAGTTTAATTTTTCAATTTTTAGAATTGGTTGGGATTGTGCCTTTTGTTAGAATCCATAAGTTATTAAAGTTAGAATTGTTATTGAGCATTCAAAGTTAGAATTGATTGAGATTGTGCTTTATAAAGTTAGAATTGTTAAGTTATAATATTTCTATGACCTCAAAACTAAAATGTAGACTTTATTTGACTAGGTTTACTTTTCAATTTTTAGAATTGATTGGGATTGTGATTTTCAAAGTTATATTAAAGTCAGAATCCATAAGTTATTAAAGTTAGAATTGTTATTGAGAATTCAAAGTTAGAATTGATTGAGATTGTGCTTTCTTAAGTTATATTTTAAGTTAGAATTCTTAAGTTATAATATATTTGTATAACCTCAGTAATTTGAGGGTATATTTTTGTAGATGGATCGCATGTGGATGTATAATATGAATAATAGAGATTATGTGGGTGTACATGATGAATTTGTTAAAGGTGTTAACGGGTTTATCACACATGCAATGTCATTTTACCCTTTTCAAAATAAAGGGGTAATTAGGTGTCCTTGTTCGCGTTACAAGTGTAAGAAGTATTTGAAACCGAAAACAGTTAAAGTTTATTTATATTATCATGGGGTTTAAGGAGAGATATTATGTTTGGACTGATTATGGAGAGACTGATGGGGTCAATGGTATATTTTATAATATGGTTGTTGGTGAAAGTAGTAAGTCGCAGGAATATAGTCATGTTCAATATGATAGAGTTAATGATATGGTTAATGATGCTTTTGGGGTACATTCTAGGTTTGAACCTGAGCAAAATTTTGAGCAACCTCCTAATGAAGAAGCAATGCGCTTCTATCAAGTTTCATTTTTAAATATATAGATGCAATTTATGCAAGATGTGGAGCAGTATAGCCAAACTCAGCCTGACCACCCGAGTCGTCCTCCACCGAAATTAGAGGTAGAATTTTGGCATAGAGCAGCTAGGGGAGAACAAAAGGGTAGAGCGTATGTCCTAGGTCCAAAGAACAACTTAAGTCGCCTTCGGTCAAGATTGTGAGGTGAAGGGTCTTCTCAACAAGCCGAGGGAGTTGATGGCGTTCAGCTCGCAGCTATGGCGCAGCAAATCTAAGAACTTAATCAAAAATTAGCGCAGACTGAGGCACAAAGAGTTGCAGAAAGTAATTTGATGAAAGTAAACCTTGAATCGCTCAAGGCACAAGTTAAAAGCCACATTGAATGTGGACAATTTGGTGTGCTCCCTTCTCTTCCTCCACCCACCCCCCATCCCCACCCCCCGTTCCTCGTTCTGACCTAAAAGATGATGATGACGGTGATTACGTAGCCCGGACACCGGATGAAGAGTTGCAGTAGTTTGGATTTCATAATGGATTTATGTTTTATGCTTTATGGACTTATGTTAAAACTATGTAGAACTAGTTAATGGTACTTTTGGTGGGATATTTGAATATTATGAACTTTGATAGTCTATTTAGATCGTATTTGACGTGTTTAGATAGTGTTTGATGTGTTTGATTGTTACTTAGGGTAATTTTATGTGTTATAGCTCTTTTAGAATTAATTTGGAGCATTTTAGTGCTGGTTGAGCATGTTATTGTGCTGGGTTTTGTGTTGATTTTGTGCAGTGTGGCTACAGATAATGCAGCAACTACCTGCTGGGTTTTTTCCAGAAAACGGACGGAAAAAAGACAGACTGCGTAGGTTTTTTTTATAAAAAAATATAATTAAATAAATAACCGACGCAGTCCGTCAATTTTTTATAAAATTTATATTATTTCTTTTTAAATTAAAAAAATTAAAAATTAAAAAAACCGACGCATTCCGTTGATTTTTTATTTAATATTTTTTATCATTGGATATAAAACCGACAGACCACGTAAGTGATGCCGTCCGTCAGTTTCCAAAAAGCGACGCTATGAAAATCGACGGACCGTGTTGGATCGCTTTTTCGTCGGTTTCAATGAGAAAACCGACCAGGGCCGTCGATTTTTGGCAGTTTTTTAGTAGTGATAATTATCAATTAACTATGATGAATTAATTAATATATATTTTTATTTCATTCAATCACTTAATTATAAAGTAAATTAATTTGATATAAATATTCAGTGCTTCACGGATGATATAGTATTGATCGACGAGACACGTGATGGAGTAAACGATAGAATGTAAGTTTGGAGGTAGACTTAGAATTTAAAGGTTTCAAATTAAGTACGTAGGACAAAAACAAAGTACTTGAGTGCAAGTTCTGTGATGTAACACATGAAGTGTTGGAGGTGGAAGTAAAGAATTATAGACAAGTCATACCCAAGGGAGAAAGTTTCAAGAATCTTGGGTCTATAATATGAGGAAATGGGTAGATCAATGATGTTGTCGCACGTCGTATTGGAGCAGAGTGGGTGAAATAGAGGCTGTCGTCCGGAATACTATGTGACAAGAATGTGTCATCAAGGCTTAAAGGTAAATTCTATGTCACGACCCAACCGGAGGGCCATGACGGGCACCCGAAGCTGCCCTACCGAGCACCTCTCATCATACTCTCATAAATCATATCTAGCCGAGCCACATGGCTAACTCATAATTACCACAAACAAAAAGGGCACAAATTCCACCAAACGTAGACACATCTATATAAACATCATTAATTATGCCCATATATACAAACCGACAAGGCTATCAAAATGATATACAAAATATGAACCGACAAGGCTATGGGATATCTAGCTATGTACATCTGTCACGAGCCTCTACATGGAGTGCATGGTATCATAAAGACGGGACAGGACCCCGCCATGCCCAAGTACGTACACAAAAAGAATAATACCAACCACTGCAGCTCCGGATCAAATGGAGCACCGCTATGCAATCACTAGTGAAGCAACCTAGGGATCTGGTTTGTCTCCCTGTCTACCTGCGGGCATGAACGCAACGTCCACAAATAAAAGGACGTCAGTACGAATAATGTACTGAGTATGTAAGGCATGAATAGCAACATGATGAAAGTATGAAGATAAAATACGATAAAGAGAACAATTTATACCTCATAATACCTCTTAAGATGATTGTCATGCATAATTAACCCTTCTACAAAGAAAACATTTCATAGATATACATATAATGATACCATACCCGACCATATAGGTTCGGTATCACCCATACCCGGCTGTATAAGGCTCGGTATTGTCCGTACCTTACCACAACAAGGCTCGGTGTTGTCCATACCCGTCTGTAGTGGTGTGCGCGCAATAAATATCATACCCGGCCATATAAGCTCGGTGTCACAAAATAGCTATATACACAATGACATACATGAGTATCCAAAGGAAACATTACAACTCTATCGGGGTGACATAAAGTCAGTGAACCCCCGATTTCTATTATGGAATAACCACCATCATCATCATCATTATCATTATCATTATGAAGGACTCTTATCAATAATCTCTTAAGAACCTTAAAAGTCATGAGCTTCTAGCATTTTGTAGGAATAGGACATTACGGATATCTTAGATGGATTCACAAAAAGGAAATCATGCCTTTAGAAAGAAAGGGTTAGCCTTAACATACCTTTTCGTCTCCTCAGCTACTTAACGTTTCTCCTTCCAAGCTCACAAATCTACATTCAAGAGGATTCACACTAACGTCAAGTCTTGGAAATACTCATTGTTGACACCTAATTTTGGCTCGACGTGCTTAAAATTAACGTTTTGGAGGGCCCTGATTCGTTAAAGAGCGCGGAATACATTTTTTTACACATTTTTACATTTTTTCACAATTTATTGATGATTATCCTTATTTTAGGAATTTTATCAATTTATTGTCATTTTTCAAGAATCATTATTTTGCACATGTACAGCGTAATACTACCATTTTTGTGCAATTAATAATTATTTCTTAATTTTATAGCAGTACATTTTTGCATTTTATACATTAATATTTAAATTTTATACTTACATTATTAATTATACATGTATTAATTAACTATATTTTAGTACAGTCCGACAGTGCAGAAAAATCGGAGCAATTAATTTTTAAACGCATAGCAAAAATTCAATCAAGTCAAGGTCTCGTCACCTTTTTAAAAGTTGACATTTGAGGTGATGGGTTGAGTTCTTCATCCATAGGTTGATATATTTTTATACATTGGTTAAAAGGGTAAAATCCCGTGTAACGACCCGTTTGGTCGTTTAGCACTTTTGGACTCCTTTTTCGTTAAAACACCTTTTCCGTAGCTTTAAAGGGTATTCTTGACTTGCGGGAATTGGTGGCATCGTGATTTAATTGGCGGGTAATTTTTGAAATATATTTATTTAATATGTGTGAATAGTTTATTTATAGAAATATGAGCTTCACACATATAAGATCTAAGTTGGTAAATAAAGTATTTGATGGAATGACTATATTTATTATAAAGGTCAAGTGAGTAAGTAAATTGTAGAAATTATTTGGCTAAGTTATGGGGCTCAACCCACTTCTTATTACCCATATATATTAGAAACCTAGAGTTTAAAAATAATTCATATATTGTGGGCATGAAAAATAAAGAAAATAGAAGCACTTTGACAAGTGACGGCAGTAACTAGAAGATTTTTGGTGGACGAAAAGTTTAAGGCATCAGGTACGTCCCATTCAAAATTGGTTCGTGTAGTATAATTGATTCCTTGAAATAGAAAAGTAAAAGTTGTAGTAATATTTTGAAACCATGTTAAAAATAGTATTATAATCCTAAATTTCAAGGCCTCCCATTCCCATTAATAAGAAAATTGAATATATGAATAATGATGGCGGCTCACATGGCACAAGCAGTCGTGTTGAATTGCTTGATATCTTATTGCCGAATGGCAAGTCAGTGGAAAGGGTAGTTGGTAGAAGTTTCACAAAATAAGAAAAATGACATAAAGTCAAATATTATGATCCACGATTGACTAATAATGAATAATAATGTCCTCGCCTATGCTATAAATAGGTATGATGATGCAAGTGATTATAAAAATAATATAATACATATGGCTACTTGTTAAAAGCTTCTGGTGTTTATGGAATTGAGAATGAGGGTACAGAAAATTGAAAAGTCTTTGTCTTGTTCTCTTTTCCTCATTGTTATATATATAAAAAAAAATGACGATGACAGTACTATATTTCTAAAGCAATAATGAGAGTACTATGTTCAGAATTGTGAGGGGTCATGTGCGTGATTTTTTTTTTTGTTTGTGGTAGGTCACTGTTTCGAATTTTGCTTCTGGTTCAAAAACAATTTCGGATGTTTAGCATGTATCAATTTCAACTTTTATATACTGGGTCTACCTAATTAAAGATTATATTATTGAATGATATGAAAATCTTTAAATCCATGGTATTAGAATTGTGGAAAATGAAAATTAAATCCTAAGTTAGGATTTAGACTAGTAATTAACGTAAGTTATATTTGATAGACACTGTCCATTTGGAAGCACTTCGGAAGGAAAAAGCTTTGGTGAGAGAGTTCGTGGCACCTGTTCGGCATTGAGGTAGGTTATGGTCTACTTTAGTTAGACTCTGATTAGAAAATCGTATGTAGTTGTAGAAATTGATGGGGATAGCATGTTAGGCCTTCGGGCATGGATTGGAGGAAATTCCAATTAAGTTGGTTCTTGTCGGCTGTTATGAGGGCTTGTCGCCATATGTGATATTTCATGTGATTATCACCTGTGTGTATCTCCGTCACATACTAGCTCACTCATCACGTGGAAAGGAGTTGTAATATTGATAATTGAATAGTGGACAGTAATATGACTTGTACTTGTTGATTGTATATTGGTGATATTGTTGAGACTGATATCATGCATGACATGTTTTCCATATTATTCTTGTGATGATGGTGAGGTGAGTGATTGAGAGACTCCGAGGTCTTTGCCGGAGATTGAGAGTGACAGAGAGACTCCGAGGTCTTTGCCGGATATTGAGAGTGATTAATAGCCTCCGAGGTTTTTGTCGGAGAACATGAGTGGTGCATAGACTTCGCGAGTCCCCCATGGGTCATGGCTTTGAGGCACTGCCCTTAGCATGTGTGTACGAGAGTGGAGTGAGAGAGGTGACTATTATATTGCATTGCATTGCATTCATCTACTCATATATTTGACTGATCATTTGGTGAATTATATCTGTCTTGGTTGATTTCATGATTCCTTTACACTTTACTTGTATATGATACATGACCATACCTGTTTGCTTTATATGCTACTTGTTGGTTTCAACTTCTTCATGCGTTATCTAATCATTGTAGGCCTATGATGCTTACCGGTACCAGCGTTGTACTGATACTACTCTTGCTGCACTTTTGTTGAGTGCAGAGTACGATCCAGGCTCCAATTCTACGCCCCGTGGCTGATACGCGAGGGTGACAACTTTCAGTCATTCAAGGTGAGCTACTTGGTCATCCGTGGCCCCTGAAGGACCTCCTCTATTTATTTCTGTTTTTGTATTCGACAGACAATATGTAGCCTTCGGGTATTTTCAGACTTATATTCCGTACTATGTTAGCGCTCTTGTACCCTTTGATCAGATTTTAGGGTTGTCGTGACATTTCTAGTTATGATAAGCATTTAAGACTTGATAACTTATTCTTATTTAATTTTTCGCTTATTTTACTTGTTATTAGTAATGTGGTTCGCCAACTCGGAGGGATAGAGTAGGTGCCACCACGACTCGCGAATTGGGTCGTGACATCCCGATTGGACAATAACCCAAGGATTAAAATGTGCATTGAGGGGGCGAGGGGGGGGCGACTTTATATTTTTTGGACAATAGAAGGGGTTAGTTTGTATTATAAAGGAATGAAAGGGGGTATTTTTTTTTTATGAGCTCATTTTTTGAAACACATGTTTACACACACACATCTCATTTTCAGATTTTGAAAAGGTCCTTCCTCTCTCTAAAAAACATTTTTTCTCCCTCTCCTCACTTCTCTCCAAAACCGCCGACCACCACCTTCACCGCCGCCGGCGGTGGACTTCACCTCCACCACCAGGCGACGCTCCAAAACACCCCCGCTGCCCCACTTCTTCTCCCCCTTTCGTTCTCCTCCCTCCACTGATCCGGCGAGGAGTTCTACCTCCGGTGAACCGGAGCAGCTGTGAAAACCAAACGTACCACCGCGCAACCCCATTCCCTTTCCCCTCTTCTCCCCACTGTTATCCCATCACGAAAACACCCCTAAAATAAACGATCTGATCGGAAAAGGCATTAACAGGCGACCCTCCGTTTTCACTCCTCTCATCTCTTTGCACTTCTATTTTTGTTGTTTGTTTTGCCACTGTATTGCTCTTAGATCTGTTTGGGCTGACGTTACACTATTTTGCTATTTCCGACAAGTATATATATGTTACTTTTCCAGTGTTCCTTTGGATTTAGTTTACTATTTTATTACTTTATATTAGCTACTATTGTTGGTGATCTTGTGCTGCTTTGATGGTGCTGTATGTCGGCGGTTTGATTGCGTTATTTTGGTTTTTAGGTGACACGCTGCTGTCTTGCTACTGTTATTATATTTTTGGACTGTTTTAATATCTCTTTTACTAAATAAAATGTTGGTTTTGTTCCCGAAAAGTACTACTCCAGTGGCCAACGGAACTGTTGTTGACACTTTTATCCTTTTATCGCGTACATTTAAATTCATTTGGGCGAATACTAAACCCAAAAGGTCGATGAAGAAATTTCCGTCGATTTCCAAGGCCTTCCCATGTACAAAAGACGAATTTTTATTTTAAGTTTATTTATCATTTCTTTAATTCATTAGATAGTTATTTATTTATTCTTTTACTAACACTTTTACTAAGTGTTTATACAGGTACCCGGAGATACATCCGAAGACGACACTCGGAAGGAATCCGAAGACTTCATCGAATCACTGTTTGTATTTACTTTCCTCATTTTTTTTTTATAACTGTACAAAACATAAACTCATCGTATAGTGAAAACTTTATTTTTGGAATGACGGGTTGATACATTTATTTACTTGTCGCCTTATATGTTAAACTTAAAATTGTCATTCGCTTTAGGCAAGACTTAGGCCGTCAATATTTTCATAAATAGATTAAATTGATTTGGTATAAATACTTTATTAATTTAATTCACACTTTTGGCGTTTAGGCAAAATACTAGTTCATCCTTTATTTTGTATTCTTTATACACTTTTAATGCAACTTACATTTTATATTGTTTCGTATATACTAATACATTTTTTAATTAAGTTAAATTCACATTTTGACGCTAGGCAAATATTAAGTCGTCCATTTACAGATCTTTTATTCTTTAGAGGCATTACACATTTTCACTCATTTTTTATTCATAATTCCTTATACTTATTTTTTACCAATACTTTTTGTTCCTTATTCTTTTGATAGGATATTCATTAAACAAACACTCTTTTTAACTAAACGGTAGAAACAAGTCAGATTAATTTCACTTTTCTTAATAATTTTATTATATAAACTCTTTACACCAACGAAGATCTGTAGATTATTTTTACATTCTTTACGCACTAATATACCTAGTTATACAATTCTTTAGACATTTTATATTTGATATACACTCTTTTATACTTGAAATATGTTCTTTATATGTTTAATATACATACATTCTTTTAATATACATAGACGTACATTCTTTATATCCTTGATATATTTATTTTTACATAGTCTTACATTTTTTTTTTATATATTCTTAATATAGTTATACATTCTTTACACTAACATATATATACACTCTTTGTGCTAACAAATATACTTTTATACTTACGAGGTACATTCTCTTTATACTCTTTTATATATTCTTTTTTATCGTACATTATTTATGAATACCTGATACTTGATATAAATACATTTTTATACACTGTATATACTTAGTATATTATCACCTAGTGTAGTTTTTTCATGAAGTCATAACATTTTGAAAACAGGTAATAATAATGATAAACAGATAAATAATCCCCCTCTAGTGTTCAGTTAAACTAAGTCTAAGGACTGTCTTTGGGCAGGCTCTGAGGGATGCTTAAGACCTTCCCATCGGGGTAAATAAAACCCTTATCTAGAATCTCATAGGTTTCGTGGACTAAAATGGAGGTAGACACACAGATACATATAGGTTTCCTATTTTTTCTTAAAAATTAGGTGGCGACTCTAACCCTTTTTAAACCAGTTAGAATAACCGGGAAGTTGCAAACTATCTTGGACCCGTTCAAAATAGGGCGTAACACTCATGAGTTCAAACTAGACTAATTAGTAAGCTAGCGGAAGTTGGGCAGCACTTCCCCTATTTTACCTACTTCCACCATATTCCAAATCAACCCCCAAACAACAACCACAACTTCAACAATATCATGATTAAGAGATTTTTATTCAAATTATATCCAATATAATCCCAAAACTCATTTTCATAATCAATTTATATCAACAACTTCCACACAATCCTTTATACACTTGTATACAACACTTCCCCATCATCATTATTACCTTTCATAAGAAGAATATGCTCAAAACATTCTAATAATTATGACTCAAGTTACTTTGCTACTCAAAATATCATCAAATCCATATTTGAACTTCCTCTTTCACTTTCTTCCCTCAATCAAGTTGTATAACCATCAAACATTCTCAACAACATGCATTAGATGTGAAAACTTACCTTAATCACATGCGAGCAAGCTTTGGGTCAAATTATTTCACTTGAGTGAAACCCCAACTTCAACATTAAGGGAATTCTTGGACTCTACAAACCCTAGTGAGCCTCCCAACACTTGAATCTCTTGATTGTTGCCTCTTGATCTTTGATTTCACTTGGGTTTGGTTGGGTACGTTTAGGAGAAGGTTCTAGAGCATTAATGGACTTGGGAAATGTTGGAAATTAGTTAAAATGAATAAGGGTCGAGTATATTACATAAAAAAAACTGGTACCGATTTATATTTACGGTCCATTTTTACGGACTGTAAAAATTATACGGTCCGTATAATTGGACCGTAAAATTCAAGCAGTTGCTTACCCATTCTGGAATCAATTTACGGTGAGAGTCAGCCAGATATACGGTTCGTAAAAATTATACGGTCCGTATATCTGACCGTAAAACTCATTTTTCCTGAAAACATGTTTTCGTCGATTTGTTCAACCTTTAAACCTTCCAATACCTGCTAAACATGAACTTACTCCCTTATAACTATAAGATAAAGTCATCTAATCTCCTTCAACCTTGATGACCCCCCGAATCCAAGACTAGAATCACTAACACATAGTGAATCTCAATGTACAAACCACGGGGTGTAACATTCTACAGAGTGGTGATTAGACCTACATTGTTGTATGGAGCATAGTGATGGTCAGTCAAGAAAATAAAGGTAGCGAAGATGAGGATGATCAGATGGATATGGGGAGTGACCTCTGTGGTGGACAAGATGAAGGAAGCAAGGTTGAGATGATTTGGGCCTGTGAAGAGGAGGTGCTCGGATGCACCAGTATGGAGGTGTGAGATGATGGTTATTGCAGATTTTAGGAGAGGTAGAGGTAGTTGGCCGAAAAAGAACTTGGGAGATGATTAGATAATATATGACACATCTTCAGCTTACTGAAGACATGACCCTAAATAGGAAGGTATGGAGGTCGAGAATGAGAGTAGAAGGGTAGGTAGCCAAGTGTTATACTCCCTCTGTTTCAATTTATGTGAACCTATCTCCTTATTAGTCCGTGCCAAAAAGAATGACCTCTTTCTATATTTGGAAACACTTTACCTTTATGCAATGATTTATAACCACACAAAATATATGTGACTCATTTAGGACCACAAGTTTAAAAGTCTTCTCTTCTTTCTTAAATTCCGTGTCCAGTCAAATGAGTTCACATAAATTAAAACGGAGGGAGTAGTACTTTTACATAGGAGAGACAGGGGACTAGTATCCTCTTCTCATCTTCTCCTTACTTAGTAGTATTAGTTGGTAGGCACTTAGTATCTTATTCTTCATTTTTTTTTTTTTTACCACCTGTTGCCTTATTTGTTATGTTCATCTGGATATTTTGATGTTGTTACTCTCCTTTTAATCCTGTTTTGATTACACTTATTTTGCGACAAGGGTCTACTAGAAATAACCTTCTGCCTCACAAAGGTAGGAGTAAGATCTGCATAGATACTACCCTCCTCAGATCTCATCCATGAGACTACACACCGAATATATTATTATTGTTGTTGTTTTATAAATATTCCGTGCGAATAAATATTTATTAAAAGTATTGGGGAACTTATAGCAATGAAGCCAGGTGTGTGGATGGGCTTCTCTGAGTAAATTTTGACTGCTACTACGGCTCCCTAGTGAGTCAATATGTGCTGTGTAGCAGAAAGACCAATTGGGCGGCGCGCAGAGTTATTTTCTCTCTACAGTTCTTGCCGCGCTCTTGGAATATTCCGTGCATTTTTTAGGTTACTCCATCCATTTTATTTTATGGAGTACAACAATATTTGACAATATTTCTGAGACTTTGGTTAGCTCGATTAGTATAGACGTGCTATTTCTAGCTTCTATGTTGGCCTTGACATTTTTAATCCACATTTGTTTTGGTATTGAATATAAAAGATATCAGACAAAAGAAAACACCATAAGCCTTTAAGTATTTCTTCTTTCTTTTTTTTTCAGTTCCACACCGATATTCAGTTCTCGCATTGAAGCTCGACTATATCCGAATTCATGCTGTGTAGGGTCTATATGGGGAAGTGCTCCCTATTTTTCCATACTCAGGGCTAGAACCTGAGACATCTGATTAAGGAAAGGAGCAGCTCCATCCGCAACATCTCGTCTTTGATGGTGCCTTTATCCATTTAGGGGTCGTTTGGTTGGAAACAAGTTATCCCAGGATATAAGTTATCCTGGGATTATTTATTCCAATCTCCCACAGGGATAAAATAACACTACAATCCCAAGATAACTAATTCCCGTATTAGTGATACCATCATTTTATCCCAATCAAACGTGAAATAAATCCATCTCAAATATAATCCCGGGATTATATATTCTTATCTCTTGTACCAAACTAGTTAGAGAAAAGCTACAAACTTGCAGAGTTGGTGCTTTGTTCATTTTTGAACATGGACACTATTTTATTGTCAACAAAACCCCTCCTTAGAGACTAAATGACAATAAATATTAAGTACTCCCTCTGTTCCATTTTAACTAGCGTTTTAGCTAATTTTACATTCACTAAGAAAATAATAAATACAAGGTATAGTTTATTAAGTTATTTTTAATTATTTAATAAAATTAGATTGACTATTTCTTCTTAAATAATGTGCATTCTTCTTTAATTCTAAGGGTAAAGTTGGAATAATAACCAACTTTAGTATTGAATTCCTAAAGTAACAATTATTTGGGATAAATTTATTAAATTTCTAAAGTGACAATTATTTTGAAATAAATTTTTAGAGCTAAAAGGACCGTTAAAATGAGATTGAAAGAGTAACAAACTGTCTAAAACAACGTTGAGCATTAATAGCTTGAAGTGAGCAACCCCAATAAACATCTCAACAGTTGGTTGGAATTACCCCTGCATCTGATTCCCAAGTTTCCTTCATCCCAAGTGATCGAATTGGGTGAACTGTGACCACGTGCATTCATAAATTTCGTTTAATTTTTAATTATAACTATAATATTTTTGGATCTTAGAGTAGTACATAGAAATTATGCTTGTAAAGAGAGCAGTTTAAAAGAAAATAGACTGACTCTTTGGGACATAATAAAAGATTTAAAAGATTTATAAGAACTTGTAATCTTAAACAGGTGTTTACCCGTAAATCAGTACAGCTGAATTTGTACAGGTGGTTATGAATACGTGAATCAATATGACCAAAATGAGTCCGGAGCCTAAAGGGTATAAAAATACACGGTCTTTATCAAAAGGGAATGACAAAAATTTAATACACCAAAAGGGGTATATCGTGGATCAGCCCACGATATACCCCAATTTTTTTTTTCCGTGTCAGACTTCACCAACGAAAAAAAAATAAAAAAAATTATTGTATAACGTGGATCAGTCCACGTTATACAATTAAAAACAATTCCCAGCGTTTTACAAAATAGGAGTCCGGAACCAAAATGCCCGAAGTGTTTTTTCCATACTTTGACCAACGATTAGTCGTGTGTCAAGACTCCGAAACGTCAATATTTTATTTAGAACCTGATATTTTTTTTCTGCGTACAATAATGTAGGCCCAATACAACAAGGATACATAAACGTTCGGATAGTCATTTTAGGGGTTGAAAAGGTGCCCGAAATAAGTTTTGTTTGAAAAAACTTAGTGTTTTTTCCATACTTTGACCAACGATTAGTCATGTGTCAAGACTCCGAAACGTCAATATTTAGAACCTGATATTTTTTTCTGCGTACAATAATGTAGGCTCAATACATCAAGGATACGTAGACGTTCGGATCGTCATTTTAGGGGTTGAAAAGGTGCCTGAAGTAAGTTTTGTTTGAAAACTAGTTGTAAAGTGGTCAAACTTTAGATGGTCATAACTTTGCGCTCGGACGTCCGTTTTACGCGGGTTTTTTTTGAACTTGCGTATTTTTTCGAGATCTACGCGGACAAACCGCCGTAGTGGCCGAGCCGATTTTAAAAAAAACACCTTTTATCCCATTCAATTTCAATTTTTTCCCAAATTGGCGTGAAATTTTCAGTTTTATTTACCTATAAGATGATGATACGCAATAGATTTCAATGTAAAAATCCCGGGGTAATGTAGCTGTGAATGTCAATTTCACTTCTGCGATTTCAATTTTTGAAAATAAAGCTGACTAATTTTCTCAACATATAAAGTTGACTAAAATAACCTTACAGTCAAACACTAAATTTTTTCAAACAAAACTTACTTCGGGTTCAGGAGCGCGGACTACAACTAGAAGGAGGAATGAATGAAATGAATACAACTCCTGCTCGCATGGCTAGAAAGTGTAATACGTGCAAGCAAACAGGTCATAAAAAGAATCGCTGCCCCGACAGAAATCAGTAGTTGTTGTTGCTTGTTGGTTTTTATGTTTTTTCTTAAGTTGTACGATTGTTGTTTCCTTATGTAATCTTCCAAGAATGTATAACATGTCTTGTGTCGTTTAATAGTTACTATGTAATTTAACATTTACTACTCAGTTAATGTGTGACGTTTATTTAACTTATATTTTATTTTTTATTTCTGCTCGCATATATAACACATATTTAATTATTGCATGTGTTAAAATATTTATTTGAGTTAATCATGCTTTAAAAATTAAAAAAATCAATAAATTTTTTTTATTAAAAACATAACCGAATATGATTTAAATCTAGGCAACGTCTTACCGAGTATTTGTAAAACGGAAAAAAAATTATTGTATAACGTGGATCAGTCCACGTTATACAATAATTTTTTATTTTTTTTTCATTGATGAAGTCTGACACCGAAAAAAAAAATTGGGGTATATCGTGGGCTGATCCACGATATACCCTTTTTGGTATATTAAATTTTTGTCATCCCCTTTTGATAAAGACCGTGTATTTTTATACCCTTTAGGCTCCCGACTCTGACCAAAATTGCGAAATAATATACAAGATTAAGCAAGATAATTGTAAAGAACGCTAAAGAAATTCAAATTAAATAACCTGAGCCTTGACGAAGCGATGAGCTAGAGTATCCGAGCAGGCTAAGCGTCGAAGCCTTCTTGAGAACAATCAAGAACAAGAATAAAGAAATTGCTTAAAAGTACTTGTTTTCTATTAGATTTCAAATGATCTTACAGTTAAATGAGAATTCCTATTTATACTTGAACTATAGGGTACACATTCCATGAATCGTACCCCCCTTTATTACCAAATATTAATGTTATAGCAATAATGAATAATAAAAAGGGTAATGCCCGGAGCCTCGGGCCGTCTGACTCGGATCTGACCTGTTACTCTAGCCATGTGTCGTCACTTAATACGCCCATTTGGAGTCTACGAATTTTGTCCAATACAACAGGTCATATCATTTTTAATTTTTTATATGACATTAAGGATAAAATTTGAAGTTAATGAGTTTTTCGTATTAAAAAGGGCTTCATTCTTTTGAAACAAATTAAGAAAGAGTGCAATATTAAAAAGAACAGATGAATAGTAAATTCTAAAAAATATTTATAACATACTGTAACTGTATAACTGAAAATATAAAAGGAAAATAAATATTAAAAAAAAAAAGAACATAGAACATTAAAGCTTTGGAAGTGGTTAAAGAAGAACGTGCATTCATGTGTCTTCTTACATCGTAGTTCGTAATAATACAAAAAGGCAACTCTACGTGTTCATTTAGGGAAGCTGGGATAATAAGATACGTATGGTTGATGCATTGACGATATGCTGGCTAGCATATGTACCTTTTTAAAAGAGAAAAAGCACAGACCCCTATATAAGTTAACATTTAGAGTTTTTACCTTTTTGTAAATTCATTCCTCTTAAATCAACTTCAGGCACCGAGGCACGTTGAATTTGAAGTTCAACAGGTAAATTAATTTTAGACATGTGGTATTTAAAGTTTAACTATCTAGGTCTGAAGTTTGACTTGTCAAAACTTAAATTTACATAATTTAAAAGCACGCGTCCGATATTTTTGAATGAACTTAAAGGAAAATATATCCTTTTTTTCGAAGGAACATATATTTAAAATTCGATAATTTTTATATAAACTTATGGCTCATATATCTGAAGTTCAGTGATTTTTTGCTAGAACTTCAGTCTTTTTAGCCTAAGAATTTTTTGTTGAGAAATAGTTGTTCTCGCATTTTAACAATTCAACATATCATTCAACACTCAAATCTAGTGTAAGTGATCCCAAATTTGAAACATAATAATCAATTTGTCCAAAAAAAAACAACGGAAAATCTGACAACCCATCTTACAACAACGGTGATTCACCAATGTTTTCAAGCTTTTTTCTACAACTCACCTGATTTAAAGTCACTTTTCATATTTGAAATTGAAGACTCATTCTTTAAAGCATTGTACTTCAATTGATATAAATTTGAAAAATATTACTTCCTCTATCTCAATTTATGTGATACACTTTTCTTTTTAGTCTGTCAAAAAAGAATGATATATCTCTATATTTAGAAATAATTTAACTCAAAATTTTCCCTTTTACCCTATATAAAATGATTTACAAACACACAAAAATTTATGATTTGGTTTAGACCACGAGTTTCAAAGTCTTTCTTTCTTTCTTTGTTAAATATTCTGAGTAGTCAAATTATATCACATAAATAGAAACAGAGGAAGTATTGTACAACAACTGAGAATAAGAAAGATGAAGTGGAAGGAGAGAGGAGAAGGCAACATGTTTTTATCTGATGTTTGCTAGTTTGTCTTATAGGTGCAAAAATTGAATAGAAATTAAATAATTTTAAAAACCAGGTACAACTTAAATAGCAGCAATTTAGAGATTATTAATTATTTTTTTGACTGCAATTTAGAAATTGTTTATTGTTTGTGAGACTAAAATATGCAAATGGATTATATATATATCTTTGCATCATATCGTTGATTCATTTAAAGATTATTAATCATCTTTGTCAGTGCAATTTTTCTGCTCACCAAAATATTAAAAAGTTTCATTAACTTCTTTTTAAAATTAAATTTACTCATCCAGGGTTTCACCTTTGAAATTTGGCGTTGATCTCTGAGTAGTATGTGTATGAATATTTCAAAAAAAAAAAAAAAAACTGAGGACTGACCTTGCCTCCCTATTCCTAGTGAAGATTTAACATGCTCAATCTTGTACAAGGAAAGTAGGTTCATTCTCAATTTTTTGTGTGTTTCGAACTTATAGAACTTTTTTTGCATGGCGTCATATTTCTTAATTTGGCACAATTACAAGCTATGCATATCGTGTTATTTGTGCTATATGGAAAATCTATTTTAACCACCCTTTTGCCACAAATTGGATATTCGGTCTACCTTTTGTCTCATAATTCTCAAGGTTACTTAATTCGTTAAGGTAAGAACCTTTCCGGTTCTTACATCTCTTATTTACTCAACAATTTTAATTCTCAAGATAAGATCTTTTAATGCTCCCGAAAACAACACATTACTCAACTGAGATAAGGTAATGTAAAACCTTTCAAATATGGGTCAAGAGAGCATGTGAAATGATATTACTTGTACACTGATAAAACAAATATCCATACCCCATAAGGAATTTTGTAACGTCTCTATCAACGAAATTCTCTTTTCTTCACCGGATCGATACTAACTTACCTACTCCTGCTCTT